>NC_056729.1:1964247115-1964480632 GCF_019279795.1 Protopterus annectens
GATCCCCCTCGAATGACACCAGTTACGGAGCCAAATGTTGAAATCAATCATCTTTTCATTGTATCTCAGCATCATCATTTGGGAAGTTTTCTTTCTGCTCAACACCAGTTTTATTTCCTGTACGTGTGCTGGAAAGCTCAGAAAAGTGCCTCTGTGTTTCCCTTAGTATTTTGTATGCCAAGTCAATTACACCCACATGGACCACCATCATTTCACAGCTGTATGTGTTCGTCTTAAGGTTCCTTAAGACACAGGAGACATTGCACTGGAAAGACAACTCGCATTACCCTGGTTTTGTCTAGCCTTCTGAGGGCAGAGTCTGACTTGTCTTACTACAGAATCACCAATCACCAGTACATTACTGTTAAAGGAGGATTTAGGAGTACTTAAGTTTGGGGGATTTTTTTCTCCTGGTCACTCTCACTTGTGGAGGAGTTGTAGTACTTCATTTTTGTTGACATCAGGTCTTGTTTGGCCTTGGATGTTTAGGGAATGACTTTTTTTTTTATTCTGCAGCATTACCTTATGATCATTTTCTATGTATTTGTATGGAGTGTTGGGGGGTATGGTCCTCTAGTAAACAGTTTAATTCTAAACTTAAAATTCTTAGCATTTTTTCTAGCACCAGTTCTCATTTACATGCGATTTAAGGTTTCAAAGAATTACTGTATTTAGTGCATCGATTTCTGCTTATAGGAGAAGATCCCTATTGCTGTCTGTTCTGTATTAACATACAGCAAGTTTGAAGAATTAGGCAGAGAAACTATTTTACTTCAAAATATATATATATATGTATGAAAACTATAGTACGTAAAAAAAAAAAAAAGTAAAAAAGAATTTACAGAAAGTCCATTCTCTAAGCACAATAATGTCCTCCAGGGTGTGTGTTAATGTGTAATTAACACCCACTCAGGGGTGTAGAGGACTTCAGAAATGAATAGGTAGAAATAACTGAAGTGCAGAAAAAATTAAGATATTTTCCAGATGTGTCTTTAAAATTATGCAAAAACACCATAGTTAGCTTTTCTGGCACATGTACATTATCAATCGTCCAAGTCTTGCAGCTGACACCAAACAAGTCTCAGTCAGTACAATATAAATGAACTAAGAATGTAAAAGAACAGCTTTTAAACGGTACCAGCCAATGATGCTATTTTTTTTTTTTTTTTGTAAAGAAATTGCAGCTGCTTATCCTGTCTCACAGATGAGTCACCACTACCTCTGGCTGCTCACACACTGCCTAAATCTTTGGCTCCATCAGTTACGAAGTTATAAGCAGCTGAGCTTAACGAATTCAGTCTAGTGACTGTACAAACGCATCATAACAATTTCAACAAGGAAAATAAAATAAGCAAGACGTGTTTAAACACCAAAAGCTGCATACATCAACAGGAGACAATAACTGTAAAAAAAATAAGGTACACTGCCAATGTTTGCCTTTAAAAAAATAATTTTAGCTTTTCCAGCACATGTGCACTACGATCTGCCCTTTCAGTTAGCAGACCTACAGTGTGACCATCCCTCGGAGGCTTGCAACAGTGAGATCAAAACAACATGGGACACAACCTTTTTACCTTCGTAGGGCAAATAATTATTAGCAATCCTGATGCTTTTGTCCTGCTAAAATAGTATCAGAGTAACTTGTGGACATCCGGAGTATGTTAATTTTTCTCTCTTAGTTTTAGGTTCTGGAATGAGAATGGAGATGAACAACCTGATTCAATCTAAACAATGATACTACCTTAGTGATAAAGGAAGGATTTGTTCTCAAACTAGCCCTACCTTTGTGAAAAATGAGAGAGAGAGAGAGAGAGAGAGAGGACTCACCATAAGAGGATGCAATATTCTTCTTGCAGAAGTCAGAGAAATGCATAACACTGTTTTTCAAGATAAGAATTTCAAAACCACATCATGAGAAGGTTCAAAAGGAAACTGTGCAAAATTTTCCAGTAAAAAATTAAAATCCCAAGAAGCCACCTGCCTAACAGGTGGCTGAATATGAAAAACCCCTTTCAAAAACTGTTTTACTTGATGTAGGATAGAAAAGGGAGATCTAAGGGAAGACAAGCAGATATGGTGAAATATGAATTTTAGTAGAAGAGTAAGAAAGCCCAGAGAAATGCAGCTCACACAAATGCTACACAATCATAGAACACCAAGACTTAAAAAGGTCCTGATTCTTGGTTTGGCATACATTATAAAAGTATTTCCCCTTACCTATACATGTTTTCTAGCAAATACTTGCTACACACCCTCATAAAAAAGGTGCCAAAAGGGTGCCTAAAAAGTATTAAAATTCTATCATCCAGCAGTCAACTGAAGAAGTTAAAGGTTGGGGTGTATCAAGCAACTCTTGTGAAGAAGCAGGTGGTAACTGCCCTTGGTATTTTAAAAAGGAAGGAGAACTAATGTCTGGTCCAAAAGAGGAAAAGGTGGAAAAGTATACAGGAACATTCCCCATCCATAGGAATGAAAGTATCTATCTTCCAGGCCTGTGTCAAGAGAGTCCTAAAGCAGACATTCATTAACTGTTTGTTGTGGCTGAAGACAAATAGATGTGCTTGAGGGATTCCCCATAGATGAACCAGAAGTCGCAGAATACCTTAGGGTTTAACTTTCATTCATGAAGGTCTGTCTTGGTCCTGCTCAGATCCCACGCTACCACAGCTCGTCTGTAACGGGGGTTGGACTTGGTTACTCTGTTTATTTACCACATCACTGTGATGATGTCTGTGCATACAAGCAGATGGCCTGGAGTTGGAAGAAGGCTCAGAGATTGGAAACATGTATTAGAGGCATCATTTCTTTGAGATTAATGTGCTTTAATTTGCCTGCTTGTTCCAGAGGCCACGGACTTTAACCACCCTTGAGCACATCTCCCCAAGTAAAGTCTGACATATCTGTGTTTACAGACTATGTAGGGGTTGGAAGGGAAAAAGGAGAAGCAGAGGGAGACAACTGGTTCACCCATCACAGCAACTTTCTCACAAACCCCATAAATGGAATTTGAAATTAAAGAGAAATAATGGTTTTGAGTCCAAACTGATATGACATACCATTGAATTTTTCTGTTGTGAAGTCTAGCCAAAGGAATCATGAGAATAACTAAGGGCCATAACACCTAGAATTCTGAGATATTCCCAGGCAAATACAGAGTCTGACTGGAAAATCTTAGACACTGCTCCTTGTAATACTCCACTTTGTCCTGAGGAAGAAAAATCATCATAAGATATATGTATAAAAGACATCCCAGAAAAACTGTTCTGTGAGAAGGTGAGAAGATTTCTCCATGTTAACCTGAAAATCCAGTCCAAGAAAGAAGCCATTTACCAAAGCCAGAGATTGAGTAACCAAAAAACACACAGCTGGCAAGGTAACAGGCAGAAGAAATCGGACACCAAACTTAGCGCTTTCGTTCCTTTTTAATAAAAACAGAACTTCATAAGAAAAACCACAAAACCACACCACTCATTAACTGCGCTGTTTGGTGTCCAATTTCTTCTGTCTGTTACCCTACCAGCTGTGTGTGTTTTTTGGTTACTTAGTTCTTGAAGTTGGAGTTTGGAGATTGTGGATTCACTTGTTTCGTTTCCTCAAAGCCAGAGATTCTTAACTTGTAAATCTGCAAAAAAGGCAGTCAAAATACAGAAACATGTGTCTGCCATGCCACATGAAATGGCCTATTACATGAGCCAGGCACTTTAACACTCTTGCAGCTGTTGACAAACCAAAGGGAAAGCTAGAAAACTGAAAATGTAAGCTAGAAGCAGAAAATAGTTAAACTGCCTGAAAACTTTGAGAATGTGATAACTACTTACCTCCCGAGTTACTAAAAAACAGAACACTTAAAACTTGAGATTTTTTGAGATTCTGATGTGAAGATTTGGAAGGAAATGTCTAGCACTGTTCTCCAGTTCATTCCTTCCTTTACTGGGCACCAGACAAATTCTTTAACAAATCCCTTCCATGTTAAATCTAGGACATCTTGTGACCCCTGCAACAGAATCTGGTCTAGTATAGGAGGGAACAGGGAAGTCTGACTGTACAGATGCAGAGGAATCCTTTTAAAAGCCCATAAAATGATTTGCCATACCCAAGTGTCCGAAGTTATCTGGTCCCAGAAAAGGGAAGCCAAACTCTGGGATAGTTTTGTAAGATTGTCAACAAAGTCATAAGAACATCCGAGTGTGCTGTTGTTATCTGAGGCACACAGAATACTAAGGAATTCAGTAATGCCGTAATCTCAGAAGAAAGGGGGTAATCAACTAATTTTTCTTATACTGACAAGAGAAGCCAGCAGAAAAAAATAGAATTTGTGGATCTAGAGCTCTTACATCACTTGAGACATTTCTGGTGCACATGTCTAGTTGTCAGGTAAAACTATGGCTGCAAAGGCAGCATACTCAACAGCTGGCAACACAGGAGAAGTGACTCCTATAACAAATCATATCTTTGTTGGGACTCTAGTATTACTTTGTTTCCATTTAAAATGTGAATGCCTTAAATGAAACATTTTACATGTCTAGCTAATTCTCCTTATCTGCTTTAAAAGAAAATGTCTTTTTCGGGGTTCATCCCCAGAAAAAGAGGGACAGCAAGCAGCTTGATGGAAAGTTTCTTCCCCGGGAATGACACTCCTCAAAATGGCTTAGCAAAGGAAAATCTTGTGGTCCCTTCCCTGATGCTGGAAAGAGCAAGTCTCCCTTACCCAAAAAAGAACAGCTGAAGAGCCACAGGGGACATGACTGCCTCGTAGTCCTTAATGACTTCCAGAGAAGTAACACAAGACAGACTGAGAAAAAGTAAGAGCAGGCCAAGGAACGGCAGATGACCACAGCAGAGCCACCCATCACTGACTAAGGTGAAGAGAAATCCAGTGTTGCAACCAAAGCCTCACTTGAACAACTTCTGTTGCTGCTTATGGAGAGAATAATAAGGGTTGCTAGGACCCATGTCTATGTCCAAGCCACATAAGGCGCCTGACAAGTACACAAAAGAACCTTGAAAAGTCTGTCTTATCCCCTGACTGAAAAGTTAATCCTGGAGGTAAAATGTTTTAGCGAAACTACCGAACACACCCGACCCAGCCGCTATCAACCCGTTTCAACAAAAGAATAACACATTTTTTCCCCACAAAATGTGATAAAAAGGGAGGCCCCACAGGCAACCAAGACCATCTGTCAACGGCACAAGGTTTCTGACAAGCAGATAATAGAGTTTGGAAGACTGTTTTACCTCCATACAGAAAAGTTGTATTTTGAGGTAAAATTCTTTAGTGATGACCACCAAGCACATTAGCACAACCCCTAACAATATGTTTTGACAGAAAAAGAACACTTTTCTACACAAAAAAGTACAGTTTTGTACCTACCATAAATGTAGATGTTCGAAGATCCACATTGCTGCAGTCATAACCTGTGGGTAGTCTGCTGTCCTTGGTCGGCCCGAATACCAAAGTGTTAGGCTGGCGTCGGTCATGGTCGCTTAGATCTGACGTCAGTACGCCGTGGTACTAAAGCGCATGACCGACGTCATATCCTCAGTCTTTCTTGCCCCAGATGTCAGAAAGCCCTAAAAAGAAAGGCCATAGCCAAAAACAGAAAACCTCCAAACACCTATGTACAAACAATATTTACAACTCAAACCACACAACCACTCCAAACTACAGAGGGGAAGGAGGGAGGGTAAATTGGACTGCAGCAATGTGGATTATCGAACATCTACATTTATGGTAGGTACAAAACTGTACTATGTTCTTCATCTCACATTGCTGCAGTCATAACCTGTGGGTAGAATCCCAAAGCAAAGGTAAAGGGAGGTTGGCAAAATCATAAAGCATTGGGAGCTGCTAACATGCCCTGTAAAACTGCAGTGGCAAACCCAGCCCTAGATTTGGAATAAAGAGGGAGATGGTAATGTTTAGAAAAAGTGTGCACTGAACTCCAAGTAGCGGCCTCCAAAATATCTTTAGTAGCTACACCCCTTAAAAAAGCAGTAGAAGTGGCAGTAGCCCTAGTGGAATGAGGTCTGATTCCAGCGGAATCTCCTTACCATGATGAGAATAACAAAAGCAATACAATGGCCAATCCACTTAGAAATAGTTTGTTTTGAAACAGGTTTCCTGAGAGGCCAAAGCAAAAGAAACAAACAACTGTTGAGACTGTCTGAACCCTTTAGTTCTGCTCAAATAATAACGCAACTGCCTGTGAATATCCAAAGAGTGCAAAATTTTCTCCCCTTTATTTTGGGGATCAGCATAAAATGTAGGCAAATGAATAGATTGGTTCAAGGCCACATTTGAAACCACTTTAGGCATAAAAATAGGGTTAGTACGCAGGGATACCCTATCCTTATGAAAAATCAGGAAGGGTTCAACTGCCATTAGAGCCTGTAATTCAGATACCCTTCTAGCAGACGTAATGGCCAACAAAAAAGCAGTCTTCCAAGACAAAAACTTCAACTCAGATGTAGCTGCAGGTTCAAAAGGAGGTAAAGTGAGTTTTTCCAACACAAAATTGAGATCCCAGGAAGGAGTAGGAGCTCTACGCGGGGGCATGTTCTTTGCCCCTCTAAGAAATTGCTTAAACAAAGGATGAGAGAATAATGGTGGGTCACAGTCATAGTGAGCAGAAATGGCTGCAGCATGAACTTTTACAGAGGAGAAAGACAAACCCTTGTCTAATAATTCTGTAAGATACTGAAGTGAAACACTCAAATTAGGCCCTGAAACATCAAAGCTCTTTGCTTTGCTCCAAATAAAAAATCTCCTCCATTTATCAGCATAAACTTTCCTTGTACTAGGCCTTCTGGCCTCCAAAATGACATTCAAAACCTGTTGAGGAAGCTGCGACCCTCCAGGTTCTAGAACAGAATATGCCAGGCTGTCAAATGCAGGGACTGTATCCTGACATTGAGGAAATGATTGCCTGCCTGGGACAAAAGGTGTGGAATTGATGGCAAAGGCCAAGGAGGCTCCCGTACTAAACTCCTCAGCAGAGGGTACCAGTGTTGCCGCGGCCAATCTGGAGCTATTAGAATCATGGAGGGCTTGTCCTGTCTGACCTTCAAAAGCACCTTGGGAAGGAGAGGCAGAGGAGGAAAGGCATAGATGTGAAGATTGTTCCAACTGAATGATAGAGCATCCACTTTCCAAGCTTTTGGATGAAACATCTTTGTGCAAAACTTTGGCAACTGGAAATTTAGTGGAGAAGCGAACAGATCTATGTCTGGAGTCCCCCAAATCACTGTCAACTGTCGAAATACATGAGGATCCAATTTCCACTCGTGGGGATCCACCATCTGTCTGCTCAAAACACCCGCTAAGGAGTTCTGTGCTCCTGGCAGAAACCTTGCCTGAAGAGTGAGGTGCAAACTGAGAGCAGTCTCCCACAAAATCATTGCTTGCCCGCAAAGAGGGTACGAATGGGTTCCCCCTTGTTTGTTGATGTACCACATGACAGTTGTGTTGTCTGTTTGAATCAACACTTGTCCTGGGTGAAGTAGATCCTTGAAAGCCATCAATGCAAATTGGACTGCTAACATCTCCTTCAAGTTGATATGCAAATGTTGAAGTCTGGCAGGCCACGTGTCTTGAACCCATTTTCCATTGAGGTGTGCTCCCCAAGCCTTGTCTGAGGCATCTGTCGTTAAGATCTGACTCGCCTCTGGTCGGGTCACAGAGAGTCCCTTGTTTAGGTGACATTCCTGAGCCCACCACAAAAATTCCTTTTGAATGCAAGGTATTATCTGAATGACAGTGTCCAAATCGTGGCAGTGTTGAGTCCATAAACTTTTGAGATACCATTGTAGCTTCCTCATATGCAGTTTGGCATTGGGAAGCACCAGAATACAAGATGCCATGAACCCCAAGGCTTGAAGGACTGTCCTTGCAGTCAGCCTGGACCGTAGAGACAATTGTTGGAAGTAAAGGGTAAGATTTCTTTGCTTGTCCGGGGTCAAAAAAGCCATCTGAGAGGCTGTATTCAGTCTCACACCCAGAAAGCACATGTCCTGAGAGGGTACTAGACTGGACTTTGTTTCGTTCACAGAATACCCTAGGCACCTTAACACTGCCATAACATACTGTAGATGAAGTAGCTTGTCTTTGTCTTGAGCAAGAATCAGGCAATCGTCCAAATAAGGATAAATTTGTATTCCTCTTAACCTTAAGAAGGCTATCACCGGAGCCAGAACCTTTGTGAACACCCTGGGCGCAGTAGATAAGCCAAAGGGCAATGCAGAGAACTGATAATGTAAAGTCCCAGCCCGAAAATGCAGGAATCTCCTGCAACTGGGCCTGATAGGAATATGAAGATAAGCCTCTTTGAGATCCAGAGTTACCATCCAGTGATCTTTGACTAACAGAGGCAGAAGTTGTTGCAAAGTCAACATTTTGAATTTTGGAATGTCCAGGTATGTGCTGAGGATAGACAAATCCAGAATTGGCCTCCAAGTGTTTCCTTTCTTTGGTACAAGAAACAGGCGAGAATAAAATCCTAGGCCCACTTCTGACAGAGGGACCTGCTGTATAGCCCCCATTTGAAGAAGTAAAGAAATCTGTTTGTGAGCCTCCACCCTTTGCTGAGGAGGAACGTCTGGCATGCCTTTGAAAGGAGGCAATGTGTGGATCACCGGAGCCAGAACCTTTGTGAACACCCTGGGCGCAGTAGATAAGCCAAAGGGCAATGTAGAGAACTGATAATGTAAAGTCCCAGCCCGAAAATGCAGGAATCTCCTGCAATTGGGCCTGATAGGAATATGAAGATAAGCCTCTGAGATCCAGAGTTACCATCCAGTGATCTTTGACTAACAGAGGCAGAAGTTGTTGCAAAGTCAACATTTTGAATTTTGGAATGTCCAGGTATGTGTTGAGGATAGACAAATCCAGAATTGGCCTCCAAGTGTTTCCTTTCTTTGGTACAAGAAACAGGCGAGAATAAAATCCTAGGCCCACTTCTGACAGAGGGACCTGCTGTATAGCCCCCATTTGAAGAAGTAAAGAAATCTGTTTGTGAGCCTCCACCCTTTGCTGAGGAGGAACGTCTGGCATGCCTTTGAAAGGAGGCAATGTGTGGAAATAAAACTTGTAGCCTCGGTCTATAATGTCCAACACCCATTTGTCCCGGGTGACAAAGCCAATTTTGCCTGAAGAGTGCCAACTTTCCTCCCAGAGGAGCCGCCAGACAGGAAGGATCTGGCAGCTGAAAATGCAGGTCACTGGGTCTGTTTACGAAAGGACTGGCCCCTGCCCTCACCTGTAGATTGTGCAGGGGAACTCCACGTCCTAGGCCTGAAAGAACCCTGAGCTCTGCCCTTACCACATCTAGATCTGCCCCTAGACTGTAAATCAGAAGGATAAGCCCATCCCTTAGTAGTCCAATTTCTGCTAAACTTAGGGGGCTGCACCTGCAAAAAATCCTTAACAGTCTGCATAGACTTAGCTTTGTCTTCCATTTTCTTCAAGACTGACTCCACAGGAGAACCAAACAAAACTTCAGACTGAAGGGGAGCATCCAAAATTCGAGCTTTAACATGCTCTGACAAGTTCTGATCCTTAAGCCAGGCGTGCCTACGAATAACTGATCCAGTGGCAGCCACCCTGGAAGAAGCCTGTAAAGCATCGAAACCACACTGCAAAGAATGCTTACCCACCTGATCAGAGGCATGAACCAAATCCTGTAATTCCTTACACTCTATATGCCCTCTGCCAAAGCATCTACCTTAGATTTTAACTGAGTAAGGAGAAAATTCTGGTACTTCAGCATATGAAACTGGCAATTCAAAGCCCTCATTGCTAGAGTGGAAGAGGTATACACTTTTTTACCCCACCTATCCAAAGCTCTAGAATCTTTATCCATAGGAACTGGATTCTTTACAACAGAAGCCCTGACACCCTTAGGTCCCTGGCTAATAGTTTCTGGGTCAGCCCTTGGGCTCTTATACAAATATTTATGAGCCTCTGGCACTCTGTAATACCTATCTGGTTTAACCGGGGCAGGAGGCAAAGAGTCTGGATTAAGGGAAGCCTCAGAGAAAACATCCAAAACAGGGGGTATAGCCAAGGGCCTATGTTGTGGTAAAAACAAGAATTCCCCAAGCCTCTTTCGGGAATCTGAGAAATCCTGACCTTCCCATTTAAAATGCTCCCTCATAGAATGCAGGGTTTCTGAAAAAGAAAAATCCTCTGTAGGAGAAGCAGAAGGACTAGAATCCTCTGCGTCTGAATCAGAATAAGGAGGAAAATCCGGAATGTCTTCAGCCGAAGACTCTGAGTAATCTGAAGAATGTTCCAAACCTTCCACCTCTGGCTCCACCCTAGGCCTTTTATCTGGAGGGGGCAAAGAACCTCTGATTAAAGTAATCCAATATTCTGCCATTTTAAGCATGTGTTTTCTAGGTACAGAACCTGCAGAGCTAGGACTGACGCCAGAGGAAGACAAACTAGGCCTGACCTTGGAAGGTACCTTAGAGACAGAAGGGGAAGGCCTAGCCACCTTATGCAAAGAAGGGAGTACAGCAACCTGAGAGGCCCCCTCAGCCTGACCAGACTCCTGACAGGCCACATCTTGCAAAACTAAAGGCTCCCCCTGAGACCCAGCTGAAACCTCGGCTGGATACACAGATTCCACCGTAGTTTCTAAAGAACCGGCGTCCGGAACGGACGACTCATCCTGCTTGGACTTTAACGATTTTTCCTTGCGCTTCTTAGAAGTAGCGGGCGGAGGATCCGACGGCATATTGTAATTACACCGCTTACCGAAGACAAGCCTAGCGCAATCTAACCTACGTTTAATGGTGCGCTTATTAAATCTAGCACAAAAGCGACACCCGACTACGTCGTGCTCAGGCCCCAAGCAAGGAATACAGAGAGAGTGGTAATCCCTATGAGGTATCCGTTTCCCACAAGAAATACAATTATTCACTTTTTCTGACATCCGGATTTAACTGAGGCAAGAAAAGACAAAAATATTCCCCAACGGGGTACTTAGCCCAACTTGGTTTTCGGTCTGAAACTCAGAATACGAAAATTTCAGGACGCCGAACGGCACTTGCAAACACTGCTTCTGCTTCGGACCACGCGGCAAGAAAGACTGAGGATATGACGTCGGTCATGCGCTTTAGTACCACGGCGTACTGACGTCAGATCTAAGCGACCATGACCGACGCCAGCCTAACACTTTGGTATTCGGGCCGACCGAGGACAGCGGACTACCCACAGGTTATGACTGCAGCAATGTGAGATGAAGAACATCTGCTCATTTAGAAGGGAATCCCCACAGGGACCCAAGACCATCAGTCTATAGACAGCAGTAACTGAAAAACACTTAGTAATTGGCAAAGTCTGTGAAACACCATGACAGAATAAATAAGTTTTGATGTAAACTTTTGTTAATGACACCCCCCCCCCCAAAAAAAAGTCCTAGCTCCAGTCATAATATTTGACAGAAAAGCTTTTTCTCACAAAAAATACACTTAAAGCATTTCTCTCAGAGAACCATAAGCAAAAAAAGTATGTTTCTGAGATAAAACTTTTAGTGACAACTACTAAAAGTATCAGTTCAAGTCTGCAGCATAAATCTCTGATAAAGAAACAAAAATATGAAGTGGAAGGTAATCCCCATTTGAGTACTTACCTGCCCATTCTTGAAGTGCTAATAAAATGAAACCTGAAGACCAGAGAATGACACATTTGGCAGCAAGCAAGAATTGATACCTTAGCCACCAATTCTATCTTATTCTTCTCAAGATAGTGTCTATAGCATGGGGAAGGTGCCATAGAGATGTTAGACAGGATCATAGGTAGGTACTAGGTTACTAGCCCTAGGGCCTATACAAGCCTAGCCAAAAAAGGTACCCTGGCTTTCGCCACCCAAGAAGATTATTTTCCTGTGCCCCTGTTAAGCAGAACCACAGAAGTGATCCCCGGGGTGAATTTCCTATTACCCATCCAATCTATGGCAGTTATGGTCCTTGGCAAACTGTCTTAAATAAGCTTGGGCTAGTGCAGCAGTGATCTAATGATAATGGTAAAGGGTACCACCTGCTTCAAGTTTCAGAAACCTTGTGCGTCTCCTGACAAAGGTAGTGTGGAAGTAGACATTTTTAGATCCACGGTGAGCAGAAAAGCCTGTGGAAAGAGTTGCACAAGGACCTCCAATATTAGAAAACTGAACCGTGGAACTTTTAGAAATTTGTTTGGCTATGGGATATCTAATATATAGGTCATCAGGTTTCTCTTTCTTAGGACTAGAGTCTTTTGTAAAATGTTATACTTTTGTTCTCCTTTTGGTACTCTCTCTGTATTGTGCTCTGTGCAAGATCATAAAGGAAGGGTGGAGCCAAGTCTATCTGTTCCTAGAGAAGAGGTGGAATTCCTGAGAAGTTGGGTTTGCTTAGAAACTGTAGTGTGTGTCTAACTTACTCTGAGAACCTGCTGGTCATGGGTGATATCCTCCCATTCTTGTGTAAAAAGGCCCCAGTAGAAGATGCAGGAGGGGAAGGGCAGTGGATGAGGATTCTGTAGTGAAGACAAGCTTGACAGAGTCACAGCTGCTCACTTTTGACACCACAACTCTAGCCCCCCCCCCCCCCCCCAAAAGCTTAGCTGTCTGCCCTGCCTGCCACTTCCTCTTGTGGCAGACTATAGTAACATTTTAGGATTTGCTTGTTTTTTTGGTTGGGATAAACAAGGGAAGCTTTTGGCAAGATAATTTAAGCTGTACTTTGGTGGTTGAGAAGGAAAATTACAAGTTATGTACTTGCCATAACTTGACATCGGTGTTGTCCATTTTCATTCTTCCTCACTATTGGGTTATGGAACCGACCCTCAGATCCGACTTGACCGCATTTTTCACAGACGTATGTTCCAGCCTCGAGATCCGCCCACTACCAAAAATGCTCTATACTGTACCCAATCTCCTCAGACAGAGTTTGCTGCTGAAATTTTCTTATATGCTAAAGACACAAAGGAAAGAAAAAGGAAACCAGGGGCTCAAAAAAGAGAATTCAGTGTCTCAATAAAAACTCCACAGATCCTCTGGGAATTCCTAGGCTGAAGGATGGCTGGGAGGGAAGGTGGGGAAGAATGAAAATACACAACACAGTTGCTAAGTTACGGTAAGTACATAACTTATAAATCTGATGTTGCCCTTTTCATTCTTCCTTACGAGTGGGTCAGAGTCCCCAGCTATGTAACTTTAGGGTGGCCTCAAGGAAGGATGGGCTGCAGCACTGTCGAACCAAACAAAGCTCTGCTTCTGGAGACAGCATCCAATTTGTAATGCGTCACAAAGATATGAGGTTTTGACCAAATGGCTGCTGCGTAAATATCTATGGAGGCTCTAGAGGAGAAAGCAGCTGATGCAGCCATAAGCCCTGGTAGAATGGGCTTTGGTAGGACAATGCAATTTCAGACCAGATTTGGAATAAATCAAAGATATGCAGTCTATAATCCATTTAGCTAGCGTAACTTTAGATACCGCAAGGCCTAGACAGTTGGGAGAAAACGACACAAACCACTGATTATATTTCATTGTTTTTATGTGAAGATAAAAACGTAACTGTGACCATCAAGAAGATGCAACAAATACTCACCCTTATTGGCAAAATCTGGAAAGAAAACTGGCAGTTGTACAATGGGTTAATGTTAGATTCCGTAGCTACTTTAGGCATGAAAGATGGATTTGTACGAAGGGAAACTATCTTTGTGAAAAATAAAATCCAGTGGCTTGAAAAAAGGGCCTGAATTTCTGACATTATTTTAGCTAATGGGATATCCACCAAAGACAGTTTTCCAAGAAAGATACTTCATTTCACAATCACCAGGTGTTTCAGAGGGGCTTTTGAGTTGGACCATGGAGAATAACGGAGATCCCAGTGGGGAGACGGGTCCTTAATCAGAGGTCTAAGGAGGAAAACTCCTTTAATGAAGGCTTTGCATAACCTACACACGGGACAGGTATCCTTGGAAAGGTACACATAACTAAACCCTAGAGTACTTGATAATAGTTTTAACTCTTACAAACACTGGCTATTTACAATGTATGTACTGTACCTGTGTACTATGTATCTATTCTACCTATGCTCCAAATTTCAGCTGTATACCACAAATCTATTAATTACCTTTATTTTTAAATTAAGATTTTCTTGTTTGTTCTCTCTACTGTAACTGTTGATGTGCTGCATACCACTGTAAAAACATGTATTGTAATTTGTGTGTATACTGATCATGCCAAAGTATCTAAATGTATCTGTAATTTTTCTATGTGGAGCTTTTCTCCCAGGGCCTCTGCTGAAAAAGGGCCTTTTTGGCTCAGACAGACACCCCCGGTTAACAAATGTAAACTAAACTAAAATAAATAAAATCCTGAAGGATCTCCAGCATGAAAACTGAATATGGCTACTAACTGAAGCTTGATTGTGGAAAAACTAGCCCCTTCCTTGAAAAGGGAAGAAAGAAAGAGAAGGATGTTTGAAATTGGAGCCAAGAAAGGGTCAATGTTTTCCTTAGAGGCCCACATGGCAAATCTTTTCCATTTGCTTTTGTATACCTGCTTAGTCTAAGCTTTCTGAGAAGCCAAAACTACATCACGAACAGGAAAGAGAGTCTGGACCTTTTAACAATAGTCAGACAAGTGGTCAGTTTGAGGGTGGTTAGATTCTGATGTAGGCCTTCTGACTGGTGAGAAAGGAGGTCCCTGTCTGGGTTCCAGTATTTATGGAGGATATTTTAGGTGAGACCAGAAGAAGGGGAACCATATCTCAATAAGGTCAGTAGGGCATAATGAAGATTACTGAGCTCTTCAACCTTTTTGCTTTCTGTAGAAACTTCAGGATCAGCGGTAATGGGAGATGAGCGTAAAGGTAATGGGAGATGAGCGTAAAGGAGACAGGAGGGCCAATCGTGAACTAGAATATCCCTTGGGGACTCCCCCAGAGGGGGAATCCGAATGAAGTACATGCTGCATTTGTTGTTCTTCAGGGACACAAAGAGGTCACAGGTTGGATAGCCCCACCAGCTGAAAATCAGATTCGATACTGACTGACCACTTGTGAGGTATCAAAATGCACCTGCTGAGGTTGTCTGCAAGAACGCTGGACTTCCCCAGTATATTAGTTACAATCAGAAATCAGTGTGACGATATTGCCCATTCTCAGACCCTCAAGGCCTCTCTGCACAGAGGATATGATCGGGCTCCTCCTTGTTTGTTGATATACCAGACTACTGACATGTCTGCATGAACTGCAATAGTTCCTAAAGGGAGAAGAACATCCTGAAAGGCTTGCAACATTAGCAGCACCGCTCTCATCTCCAGAACATTGACACGTGCCTTGGACCATCTTTCCCTTGAAATGCCCCCCCCCCCCCGATGAAGTGTCCGTGGTCACCGTGGCTGTAGGGTAGGTAAGTAGAAAAGGTCTGCAGAGGAGCAGGTCATCTGAAAGAATCCGCTATGGTAAATGTCTCTTGCAAATGGGAGTCAATTTGATAGGAACAGATAGAGGCCGGAAAAGAAAAGACCATTGAGCAGCCAGGGTCCACTGGAGAACTTGCATAAAAAAATCACGCTAATGGGATAAGACTGATGGCAGCCACCACAGATCCAACAGCCTGAAATATTAACCTTGCCGGAGGAGACAGTAGGTCTAGAACAGTCTGCACTTTTCTCTCAGTTTTTAAATGTGGTGGGGAGACAAAGATGTTACTTGGTTTGTTGTGTCCAGGAGAATCCCAGTGAAGTTCAGCTTTTGCACTGGGAAAAGAAGTGATTTTTCCAGATTTACTGTAATGCCTAGGAAACTTGAAATCAGAAACAAAATCCCTGGCTTGAATGAGCTGATGCTTGGTTGGGGCAGTTAGAAGCCAGTCATCTAAAGGAAACACTCTATCCCTGCAGTCTGAGATGAGCTGCAACTACTGCCATAAGCTGTGATGAGTCCAAAGGGCAGTACTCTGAATTGGAAGTGACTGGCTCCCAGCCAAAAGTGCAGATGACGTCTTAAGCACCTGTCCATCTTGATGTGGTAGTGCACATCCTAAAAGTCTATTGAACACATCCAGTCCTTCCGCAGCAGTGGTAGAATGGACTGAACTGTGACTTCTTCATAGCTGGCTTAGGTTGCTTGGCTCCGGGATTGGTCTCAGGTCCCCATTTTTCTTTGGCACTAAAAAGCAGCGAAGTCCTCCACAGACATGGTCTTTGCTAGAGAGTCAAAGTTCTTTAACTAGATCTCTCTGCAATCTAGTGAAACATGCCACATAATTTAACACGCTCAGCAAGAAGGTAGCCGAGGCGTAAATGGGCTTACAAATCTGTCCAACTCTCTGGACACCTTGATCAGCAGATGGAAAGTCCAGCTCTGTTCTGCTAGCTCTTTTTTGGTAGCTGCAGCCACAACCATAGCAACTAGTGGTATGCCCTTGGTCCAATGTAGACCGTCTTGGGAAGAAGGGGAATTTATCTGGACACTTCAGTACTGGTCCGATGGTGTCCGGCTCCTTCCAGGCCCAGCGGGAGACTATATCTATACAGTCATCTGCAGAGGGGGTCACCCAAGACGTAGATACGTCTGTCCTGAAAGCTTCCAAAAACAGACACTTAAGAAGAGTGCTTGCTTGGGCTGACCCAGCCACCTCTTTGTCTAAGGATCTCTAAAATACCTCCAAAGGAGACCTCCTCTGGTGGTGATCATGGGGATCCCTCTTCCTCATCAAAGTCTATGTCTTTGGTGAGAGACTCCATAGATAAGTCTATGTGCCTCCTTTTGCACATTTTGTGAGTCACCTCCTCCACATGATGATCAAAGGATCTGTCGGAAGAAGTGGGGCTCCATATAGGTGCATGTCTTAGAGACTTCTCAAGGCAGGCTAACCCTGGACAGGAATGATGGGCTCAGCAGACAGATCCAGTGAGGGATGACGGGAAGGATCACAGATCTGAGGGGTCAGATCTCTGTAAGAAGAGAAGACCCTTTCCACCACGTGGAAGGCCGATGGACCTGGAGCTGCCCTCTACAGCCCTCTCGGAGCCAAAGCCACCAAGGAGGAAGGAAGACTGACAACCATGAATCTGAAGTCTCCATGAAGAATCGGACCAGAGCTGCCAAGTACAACAGTTCTGAGAGGAAGAGACCGCTCTAAAAAGGATGGTGCTGGACCTCACCCCTGGATCCGACGCCATCACCACAGATCTGAGACTCTTGCTGATCCAAAGATGTCAGATCAGAGCCAGGCAGGGTAACCGACACTCAGCTGTCCATGATCCTGGGGCACTAAAATGACAGGCTGGATCAGAGAAGGCGATCGGCTTGGGACACCGGAGCACTCACATGTCTGAGACTGGATGGAGTAGGTAAAACCCCCATCTGAATCTGGGCTTTGAGAAACCTCTGCTCATTCTGTCCATAACTATTTCAGACAGGCTCCTGGAGGAGGCCACTGACTCAGGTCTGGAATGTCTGGTGGGAGTTTGTAGAACTTCTGTGGCTAAGGTCGGGGATACTGACCTAATGGACACAAGAGTTTGGCTCTGGACTCTCGGATCCGAGGAGGGAGCTGAAGGTTTGGTAGATGTAAAAGTTACGGCACTTCCTGTTGGCTCTGAGGAACATTGTTTCAGATCCAAAGGAGCTGATGTAGGTCTCATATCAGACAACTTTGAATCCGAGGATCTTGTCATTTTTGCAGGTGGCTCTGAAGCAGCTCTTGAAGTCTTGTGAGGGCACTTTTCTGATCAGAAGAGCCAGGTACAGTTTTCAATGGGGTGTGAGCCATGGCGATGGAGGATGAAGATGGCAAAATTCCTCGTGGAATCAATTTGTTTGTGCAGTTGATTATAGCCCTGGGATTGAACCCTTCAGAAATGTCATAGGTCAACCTCAGGTGCTCAGCACCCAAGCGGTATACACATCGACTGTGCACAGTGGAATGTGGGATTTTATGCCCACATTCTGAACAGAGCTTAAATCCTGAAGGTTTGTCTGACAGGACAGTAAGAGTAAGTCAGAAACCAAACCAGATAACTACAACACTATCAGAAAAGAACAACCTCCACTTCTACTACTTTTTTTCTTTTTTTTTTTTTAAATAACTGACAGAAGGAAAAAGGAGTTGTCTGTAATGGACAGGCAGTACAACAGCAGAAAGGGAGAAAGGCTAAGGCACCAAAATGAAAAACCCTAACGCCAGTGAAAACTAGTGGAAGAGGAAGTAGAGAGGTATAAGAGAACAAAAAATTCGAAAAATGACACTTTACTGACTTGGAAAGTAGAATTTAGCAACTGCATCACTCGAGAGTGGAGAACCACGTCTATCAGCAATGGTGGCAAACTAGATCTAAGGAGGTTGAGTACAGTATAGAGCGCATTGTGGGTAGCGGGAGGAGCCTGAGGCTGAAACCTAAGTCTGTGAAAAATGCAGCAGAGTTAGATCTGTAACTCAATAGTGAGGTTGAATGAAAAGGACATCACCAGATTTAAAGTTATTTACTCACCATAACTATGAATCTGTGTTGTCCATTTTCATTCTTCCTCAACGTCAGGGTTATGGATCAGACCTTGAATCCTACTCGGCTGCATACCACAGACTTACGGATCTAACTCTTGAGTTCCTCCTCCTACTCATAATGCCCCAGCCATTCTATAATACCTTATATCGAGTTTGATGCCTCATAGATCCTCACATAGATTAGGAAGAAGGAAATAACAGTAAAACTGGGGCTCAAACCTGAAACAAAGGATTCCAAAATACCCATAAGATCACTCCAGAAGATGAAAGGAAGAGGAAAGGAGGGTGAGGAGTTGAGGAAGAATGAAAATGGACAACACATATGTATAGTTACTGTGAGTACATAACTTTAATATCGGATGAAAATTTGATATGGCTGTTAATTGCACTTTGTGGAAAAACTAGTACTTTCTTGAAAAACAGACATTAAAAATTTCAGATCCGAAGAAACTGGAGTAGTAAAAGGGTCAATTTCCTTTTTAAGCGCCCAAATTGCAAATCTTTTCCAGTCACGCTTGTAGATCTTCCTTGTAGAAGCTTGCTGTGAAGACAGGAGTATATGCCTTGTAGATGCTTTCTGTAAAAACAGGAGTATATGATGAACCAAGGAGGAAAGCCTGGGTTGTTTATTAATGAAATTGGAGAAACCATACAGTTAGTTTTAGGCCTGGAATACTATGGATGCTTCATCCCAGAGGGATGGCAGAGAAGGTTTGGACTGGGGTCCAGTATCCATGAATGATGAAGATGAGACCAAGGGAAAGGGAACTACACTTGGAGAAGCCAGAAGGGGGGCAGCGAGGATAACCGAGCTCTTCAACTGACATTCTTTCTGTAAGAATTTTGGAATCAGAGGTAACGGGGGTGGAGTAGGCATAAAGAAGACTGGAGGGCCAAAAGTGGATTGGAGCATTTCTCAGTGACAGGGGATTACAGTAAAATACCTGCTGCACTTGCTGTTGTGGGGAGATGCAAAGAGACTGCAGCAAGGCTGGGCTCAACCATGGAAAATCTTCTCCACCACTGACTGACTGAAGAAACCACTCATGAAGTTAAGAAAATGGATCTGCTGAGTCTGTCCACTAGTGCACTGGATTTCCATGGAATGTGCACTGCCACTAGAAAGCTGTTGGAGGAGATCGCCCACTGTTACACTCTCACTGCCTCTCGACAAAGGGAATAGGAATGGCTTCCCCTTCATCTGTTGATGCACCTGACCATGGACATGTCTGCATGTGTTGCAATAGTTCCTAGAGGAGGAACATCTTGAAAGGCCTGCAACATTAACAGAACTGCTCTCAACTCTTGAGCACTGATGTGGGAATTGATCTCTCGAGTTGGACCATGTGCCTTGGACCATCCATCCTATGAAATGTCCCCCTAACCCAGCTGGGAGGCATCCATGGTCAGTGCCCACTGGGAGAGGAAGAATAAAAGGACGGCCCATGTAAATTTCATCAAAGTGAATCCAGCAACAAAGAATTTTTGCATACTCTTGTAAGTCTGATTGGAAAGGATAGAGAATGCTGCAGAATGGACCACTGAGTCCACTGTCGAACATACAAAGTAAGGTGCCAGGGGAACTAAGGTTACGGCTGCTGCCATTGAACCTAGGGCCTGTAGAATCATAGGTGTGTACTAGGCTAATGGCCCTGGAGCCTTTACAAGCCTAGCAAATAAGATTATCCTGGCATCGTGCCACCAGACTTTAGTTTCCACGGCCTCTGTCGAGTAGTGCCACTGGAGTGATTCCCTGGGGAGAAATTTCTCTTTCCCATCCACTTATCAAGATTTCTCTTGAAGAGGGCCAGTGAGGTACTCTGCTTGACATGTACGGGAAGTCTATTCCAGAGCATGGGCAGTCTCTGGGTTATGAACCTGTCCCTCCAGCACGTGCTGTTAATTGTGGTAATGAAGGTGAGGTCTCTGGAGCGTGTGGTGCGGAGGGATTGGGATTTTTTTTTTTAGATGTAGCATTTCTAACAGAGCTGGGTCAGACATGGCTTTAAGTCAGGTGGAGATCGCCTCTAAGTAGGCGATATGAGACAGAGAATAGTTGGGAGTTTTTTTGAGTCTGTCCATATAGGACAAGTGTTTAAGGCCTAAGATCCTCTTTGTGACGTACTTTTGTGGCCTCTCCAGTTGATGCAGGTGTCTAGTGAGGTACATGCCAAATCGGGAATTGTACTCTATGATTGGCGTAATGAGGGAAGAGTAGAGGGAGACAATGACCTCTTTCTTCCTGGATGCAAAATCCTTAGTAATGAGATGTGCCACACAGAAGGACTTTCTGACCACAGTGGCAATGTGGTGGTCAAAAGAGGTTGCTGTTGACCTGTGTTCTCAGATCTCTTCTAACACCTTCTGTGTTCAGTGGACTACCATCGATGTGGTAATTCAAGTGAACTGTCTTTTTCCCAAGGGGGATGACGACATGTTTTGGCATTGAGGTTAAGGTCATGGTTTTGACACCAGTTGTTGGGTCTCAGTGAGGCCTTTCTGTAGGATATCAACATCACTTGGGGAGTTAATAGCTCCCAACTTGCAATCGTCTGTGAACATTGTCAGCCAGAGTCCCTTTGTGTTGGCCTTGACTTCAGTGAAGTAGATACCAAACAGGAGAGGACCCAGGACTGAATCCTGTGGGACTCCACACGTGACTGGTCTGCAGTCTGACTTGGAGTCGGCTACTTTCACACTGTGGTACCCGTGAGCCAGTTTGCAACCCACCTAGTGATATAGGGGGTGATGCCTAGCTTGGTGAGTTTTTCTATGATTCCTGAGTGGAGAATGGTATCAAAGGCTTTGGCCAGATCAAGGTAGGCTGTATGAACCACCATGCCTTCATCCACAGCTCTGGTGACTGACAAAGTCGAGCAGGCATGATCGACCCTTCACAAAACCAAACTGTGTAGGATCCAGAGTTTGGAGATTCCCTATATCCTTGTTTATTAGGACCATGAAGATGCGTTCCATAGCTTTGCATACTCGTCAGGCTAATGGGGCGATAGTTCCCAGGGTTTGTAGTCACCCCTCCTTTGTGGAGAGGGATGACTGTAGCAGTGCGCCATTTGGTAGGGACAAAGCCTAAGGTGAGGCTGTGATTGAACAGGGCACACAGGTGAGGTGCCAGTTCACTCTCTAGTTCATGTAGAAACACAGCCAGGGATATTGTCAAGTGCCATAGAAGCTGTATTCTTGGCCTTGGACAGTGCTGTTTTAACCTGTGCAGCAGTAATACCGGGTGCCTGGCAATCTATTGGTTTTGTGATTGGTCCTTGGGGGGGGGGGGGGTAACATTGGCACTGAATCTGTCGGCCTGTATATTGGCAATATCTGTTGGCTTGGTACAGGAGGTACCACTGTGCAGTAGCTCAGAGCAAACCTAGGTACTAACGTGGAGATTCTTTACATAACTATAGAAGGCCTTGGGTTTGTCTTTACTATCTGCTGCAATTCTGTTTTCATAGCTAGCTTTAGAGGATTTGATGAGGGATCTCAACTTTTTGTTGAGGCTGATAAGGGAGTTTTTCCAGTCTTGGGACTTTACCTTATTCCGCATCAGTTTCCTCCTTCTGTTGTACAGTTTGTTTATGCAGGGGACCAGCATATTGGCTTCCTTTTCTTTTTGAGAAGAGCGTCTTGGTTCTATACTGGGTATGGCAAGATCCATGCATTTGTGTACGTGTTCATACAGTGCATTGGTGTATGATTCGGTGATCATGCAACTATTCTCCACTTGCATGGGTGCTGTGAAGTTAGCCACCTCTTTTTTTAGGACTCCAAAAATAGCTTTTGAGAAGTTTTTCATGGTGATTACCTTTGTAGCAGAGGGTGGGGTGGGTGGGAGGAATGTGGATTTCCAAGGTGATTAGTTTGTGGTCGGATCTAACCAGGGAGGAGTTGACTATTGGTGTAGAGCAATGGTCGCCCATATTAGTAATGACCAGGTGAAGGATGTTGATACCTCTAATTGGGGGTAAGAACAAGCTGGTCCAGGGAATTGGAATTAATGAATTCCAGGAAACGGGGAAGTGTACTGGTACATAAGTAGTTTTCCCAGTTAATGGAGAGGAACTTGAAGTCGCCCAGTATGAGTGTGTTAGGTTGGACCCTAATATTTTCCAGGGTGCTTAGGAACGTGGAGTGAGTGTCTTGGGACATGGTTGGGGACCTATAGCAGGCTATGATCTGAATCTGTCTCTTACCCAGTGTTAACTGCACCTGAAGTATCTCAGATGCGTTATACTGGGCTACCAGTCTAGAAGTGTGCACATCCTTTATGAATATGGAAACACCAGCGCCTTTGGAGCTTCGGTCCAAGTTCCGGGGGTTGAAAGGTGTGGAAAGTGTTATAGCCTGGTAGTGCAGGGGGATGCTTTCTGCTGCCTTGAACTAGGTCTCTGTTACAGCACAAATGTCGATGTTCTCCATTTTAAGGAGTGCTTCGAGCAAGTGCATTTTGAGATTTAGACTTCTAGCACTGAACAGCATGACCCTCATATTGCATTTGCTTGTAGCTGTTATGGTGATAATTTGGTCTTTGGAACACTGCCTAAAAAAGGCACTATAGGGGTGGCAAGGAGCCTTGGCCAGTATCCGGAAGCCCAGGGGTGACAGACGCAGGCCATCTCTGGTAAAGCATCGAGGTCTGTCGATCACATCCCAGGCAGATACTGGATCCCCTTAGAATGACACCAGAAACTTAGAGTCGATTGCTGAAATCAATCATTTTCTGCTTGCACTGTCGTACCATTCCGGGTGATGGTAGGATGTTGCTCAGGGCGAGGGTCATACCTGCCATGGCTACATAAGAGCTCCTCCATGTCTCTTTTCAAGTAGTCCAGGGAGGTACGTCTCAGGTCATTCACACCCACATGTACAATGACAGAGTCCTATTTGTACCTGTTGTTGAGGGACCTGAGTGCATGCATTATGTGGCGGATCCTGGTGCCTGACAGCCAGCTGACTGTTGCTTTCTCCTTATTTAACCTAGTGAGTGGGACATCAGTGTGCCTCACTATCAAGTCACCTATGACTAGTTTGTTGGGCATGCTGTTTTGCATTAGGGGCTTTGGTTGAGTGGCACACTGTTTAGGAGAGTTACATGTCTTGTGATTAGTGTTGTGGTGGTTGACTGCGTTTCTGCCTTGGAGGTCTCTGCTGTTTGGGTAGATTTTTACTGAGCGTCCGCAAAGGTGGGTGTGTGGTTTGTGCTTTTATGTGAAGGCCATGCTGGTGTGTGTGTTCTGGAGGGTTGCGTGTTCCATGTAGTGTGGTGCAAGTGCTGACCTTCTCCTCTTGACCAGCTATTCCAGTCTTGCCTGGAGAGCGTGCGGCTTCCAATTTGGATATATAAGTGCATCGCTTGCAAGTCTGAGTGTTGGGAGGTAAGAGGAGAGATCTGTCAGTGTACATGAGGCAGTTGCTACATTGCCTCAGGATGCCGAAGTTCACCATGATCAGAGAAAGGACAGCGAACTGACATTTTGACATGCCTGGAGGGGTGGGCATTAATAAGTACTGGAGCTGTTTCCTTGCAGAATGTTTAGTGCTGGTAGCACTTGTGTGCTACAATAATTGCTACAAGAAGTCTGGTAAAGTGCTAAACTAATATGCTAGTAAAAGTGTAGGAGAGGAGAGAACTAGAAGATCTAAGGGAAAAATTGAACAGCAGACCTTGTCACCACTCAATACTGCGGTGGTGGTGCTGCCGTAGCGTTGTCGCCTCATAGCAAGACGTTGTCCCGTTTGATTCTCAGCTAGAGCGTCTTCTGTGTGGAGGCATACGTGAATGGGGCGTGCCTTCATTGAAGGTTGTGCGTCAGGGTTGGTAACCCGGTACGTAAAAATCAACTACCAATCATTAGCGGACCGGAGTTCCGCTGTGGCGACCCCTAACCGGGAAAAGCCGAAAGACACAAACAAACAAACCTTGTCACCACTCAGAAGCTTACAGCCAGCCTTGGATATGACAAATCTGTATCAGGACTAGACTAGTTACAGGAAAAGTGGGAAACAAGCACAGATATGGGCTTTTAAACCAGAAAGTTGAGAGAGATGGAAAAAAATTGTCCAAACAGCCAATAAGCTACAATTTCTGGGCCAGAAACCACTCCTCTCGTGGTACATAGGCTACTTAGTGCTTACCACTCCCACTGATAAGCTAGAAGGCTTCTCTCCAATACAGAAAGGCTTGGGGGCCTCAGAAGCTTACAAACAGTCCTGGATACAGCAAATTTGTATCTGGACTAGACTATTGGATGGAGGAGCAGGGTGAACAAGAATTTGCATAATGTCAAGTTTGATTCTATCCACACGATTTGTAGGCAGACTGGGAATCTGACTTGCTGTGTTTAACTGGGCACCAGTGAACTCCAGGCTCTGTACTGGGTTGTAGTTTTGATTTGGAAATGTTGACAGGAATGCCTTGTCTGAGAAAGCTGGAGCAAATAGTCCCTGGACTGTTCTAAGAAATGTTTGGTTGGGGCAGTGAGAAGCCAGTCATCAAATTATGGAAACACCTGGAATTTCCACATTTTCAGGTGAGCTGCCACCACTGACACACACTTGGTGAACACCCAGGACCCTGTGTTTCTATAGTACAGCCAAAAATTCTGCTTATGCTGTGGTGACAAGGTCATAAGAAGGCAGAAATGTGCCTATCCACAGCTAGTAGAGTTTGGCTTTGTTGACCTTAATCTGTCCATAAAAACTTTAAACGGAAAAGTCAGGAACATTCAGAAGCCATACAGCTAAAATACTTGATATCCTTATGGGGTCATTTGCATATATCCCACGAGCCTCTATTCCCAGAGTTTTAAGGTATCACACAGTGGAAACTCTAGCATAAGCTAGGTTTTTCTTGCAGCTTTTACTAATTGGTATGTCTGTGTGACATTTTTACTTTTTGGTTTTATACAGTATGTCAGGAAGGAATCAGCCTGTACAAAGACATCTATATAGTTCCTACTGTTAGGCCAGATGGGGAGATATCCACCTGTGGCTAATTCCCATACGCTATAAAAATTACTGCAACGGTTAATCATACAAAGAACATCTGCAATTCAAGCCAAATACGGTTTTGCCTCTTTCTGGGCGTGCACACAGTATAATATTTTAATATGGTTATAGAGAATGAAAAATAAAAGCATGACAAACCCTGATGATCAAGAATACATAGCTAGGTTAGGAACATACCATAAATGTAGGTGCTCAAGCAGTTTCACTGTTGCAGTCCTCACCCTTAGGATATCTTGCTGTGCAGAAAACTTGTGTTGGCCAGTCTTCTAAAGCTCTCCTCTCCCAAGTCTTTGGATGGCTTCCTCCTTCTGGTGTAATGTCTGTAGTATAAAGCATGTATCAGCTGATACCATCTTCAGATCTTTCTTGCCATGGCAGACCTAGGGGAGAGAACCATGTGGGAACTCAGCACGGGCCAAGGTCCAGCCCAAGGTGCCGCAATCACAAAACTCCAAAGAAAATAACAGCCAAAAAATGGGTGATGACCTGGTATAACAGCAGCAGTCAGGTGGCAGAATGGGACCGCTACCCTGACCCCAGAAGGACCCAGGGAAGCAGAAGAAATGAAGGTATGAGGAAGGACGAAGCTCTGACTAACATAAAAAATAAGCAAACATCTACATTTATGTTTCTAATCCAACGGTACTGTGTTCATTATACTACCCAATATTGCAATCCTCACTCTTGTGAAGATACCCACATCAGTGAGACAATGGGAGGAGGACGGACTACTCTGAAATCAGTCTTTGCAGGATAGCAGATGTAAATCCTGCTGTTGTCCTGGATGTGACTTCTAAGTTGCAATGTTTGGAGAATGTGTGCACAGAGAACCAACTGAATGCTTCTAGAACAGACTAGCTGGAAACTCCCTTAAGGAAAGCTGTGGTAGCAGCCATACCTCTAGTAGAATGTGCTTCCCATGGTGCTAAGGGTAAAACACAATGCAATGTCCCAGCCCCTTGGAAAGGGTCTTTCTTGTTAACGATCTTATTGTTCTTCCTTTCTGCAAAACAAATACATAAAAATTTCTGCTACCTGTGCAGATCCAGAGGATGCAGAACCTTTTAGCATTCTGAGGCTTGTGGGAAAAACAAACACTGGAAGATAAATAGTCTGGTTCCTGGTCAATTCAGTAAATACCTTGGGTATGAAAAAAGGATTGCTTCAAAAACCCACTAACTGGATGGAACATTAGGAAGAGCTTTTTACACACTTACAGAACTGCAAACACTTCGCAAAGCTGACTTCCACCAAAAAAACATATTCCAGGAAAGAAACTGAATACAGCAAGAGCCTGTTGGGTCAAAGGGAGATGATATCAATTAAGGTCCCATGGTGAAGCCATCTCTCTCTCTTGGGTGGGCTAAAGTGAATCATTTGCTTTAGGAATTGCTTAACCAATAGTCTAGAATACAAACAGCGTTCCATGGGCAGGAAAGCTAAATACCAGAAACGGGAACTTTTAGAGATGTGAAATCTGTACTTGATTCGCAGAGGTTTGACAGATGCACCAAGCCCAATGATCCCTCAGCTCTTCTGGTGTCTGGGTCTCTGACACCAGAAGAACACTTTCCTAGGTATGACTTTCTTGTGCTGTTTCCTATCCAAATTCATAATACTTATCACACCCAAATTCTGCCTTCCTGGAACAAGTGCAAGATCATTCAGATGGTCAAGGCCTGGTATGCCAGACTGGGGTGTACCATGGACCCCTTGTTATGAGTTACATGGTCCAGTCACTGTGGCAATTACTTCTGTTTTCCTCTGGCAAAGTTATACAGGAGAGGGGAACCAGTACTGCCTTAGCCAAACAGTAGCTACAAGGATAATTTCTGTCCCCTTCCCCCGAATTGTCAAAATTCAAGGGAACAAATACAGGAAGAAAAGCATACAGAAACAGACGTGTCTAATCCAAGCAGACAGCATCTATTACATAGGCTCTTGGGGTTGTTAGCCTTGAACTAAACTGTCTCAACTACCTGTTCAGAAGAGAAGCAAAACATATCTGTCATAAACATGACCCACTTGCTGGTTGGCACTTCCAGGACAGGGGATCTGAACAGGAAATCCTTACATTATGGTGCCTTAAGGATTCCAGACTTTACATTCCCTGCTGAGGGTGAGGGTGGAAGTCCTCAACCAGGCATGCCTTCTTATGACTGATCCCACAAATGCTGCCTTGTAGGCTTATTCACAGCATCATAGCTACACTTCTTAGATTGTACGGCTACCTGGCAAAGTCCAACACCTGGTTCCGACTTTTATCCTCAAATTTCTACTTTGGTCCTCACTTCTTCCAATGGCTTTTGTTGGTATGAAAGCATGTGGGACTGGCAATTTAAAGCCCTAAAAGCAAAAACAGCAACCAAGGATACCTTCTTCCCAAACCTATTCACAGCTCTGCTTTGTCATTTGAGATGCCATTCTTGGTGGAAGCTGAAACTGCTCCCCTTGCTAGGATCCAAAGACATCACATCTAGATAAGCTAAAGCACTTTTATACATTTCAAAAACATAGTCTAGGACTAGACAACTAGGAGCCAAAGTACAGGGAGACCTAGGAAAGAAGCATATCTCTTCTGGGTCTCAGAATATTTCTTGGCATTCCACTGAAAGCGCGCACTCATTCTGTGGAAAGTATCCCTAAAGGAAAACTCCTTTGACTGAGAAGCAGAGAAGGTGCACTTGATGTCAAGAGTATAAGGACTCAACTGACAGGACCCTACCTACGTAGTCTAGTTCACTGGCTGCAGAGTCATGAGATTCTGCTTCAGGGGGATCCACCCTTCTCTACTTTGGAATGAATCTCGACAAAGATGGCTTTATCTGGCTCAGGTCTCAGATTTCAGACAAGGCATAAAGCTTTAGGCCAAATGAACCAGGGTATTCGGAGATGAAGCCTGGGAAAGGGCCAGATTAAGGCACTGTCCAGCCAAAGCTGAAGTAAGCTGAGCTGACTTTTTTCTGAAATGGCTACTTTTGAGGCCTCAGACTGGTAAACCTCAATACATTCCTTAAAGCCTCTGCACGCACACATTCTAAGGAGCTCTACCTTTTATCTCTGAAAACAGAATGCAGGCCTTTGTTGCTGAATGTGCCATAAAATGAAAGCATGGCTGCCTGCACAACATTCACACCAGAAGTCTTGGCCACAATGGATGCTGAAGTCACAGGCTGCAGAGATGTTTCACCACATACAGAATCACCAGACTGCAGAAATCCTGAGTCACTCTCTTCCTGAAATAATTCTTTTTATGGGGGGAGGCTCCTTGGGTCTTGGACAATGCCACAGTGGCCACAAGCAAGGCTTGCAACCCCTCCTCCCTTCAGTCTGCAAATTCGTACAGACAACACCGATGATGGTGAACTGCCCTCATGATAAACAATCTGCAGGGATAACAATCAGTCTTGTGCTCTGGTCACAGGCAAAAAAAAACTTATTTTATAATCTTCATGTGATTTAAGACTTTCATTTACTCCTACAGTAAAAACTGAGAGGCTGGGCACAAGCAAACCATTGAGCACACAACATAAGCAGGAGCATATGCCAGAGGTGATACACGGTCAGGAGAAATCCAAGCCAGACCTATTCATTCTACAAGACACTATGACTGAACTTCTGCATATCTGAATTAAAAAAAACCTCAGGATGTTTGCAGCAGAAAATCAGTTTTGTTTTGCTACCATCTTTTCAACCCTTCTATTATACTACTATACTATACACTACATCCTCCAGTGCCTTCTTTACTCATCCATTCCTTCAAACCTAACACACTTCAGTGTTAATGGTACTGCTATGTTTACTACTTTGGGTGATCTCCACAGAATCCTTCAACATTAGAACAAACATTATGACTATCTACAACTTTTAATGTTTGTTGTACAGTCTATCTGAACTACTTCACCCAGGCTGTGCCTGAGAATAATTTTTGATCACTGCACTATGATGATAGATATACATACGCAGCACATGTAAAAAGGTGGGTAAACGCCCAAACTCCCTACCACAAAGCACTAACTCTGAACAGATGTCCCTTTTTCTTTTCCCAGAGGGAGTTACTGCCACAGGTTCCTTTTCCAGGGAAGGCTACTTGGATTTCATGAACTCTTTGAAATCCTGTGCAAGTCTGTCAAGGTCCTGAGTGCTGACCTAAGCTGTGGAAGTCCGTGACCTGAACAAAGGCTGGGGTAACTCCAAATACTGCTGCTTCAATGTATTGGACTTTGGATTTGTGGATGGCAAAGTATCAGGATGTAAACAAGTATCCGGGGGGGGGTCATCCCAGCTCCCAGGATTGCCACTGGAGGGATGTTTTCTCTCCCTCCATGACCAAGGTACGTGCATCAGAAGTCAGCATGTGTGAACTATATCTCTCAACCTCTTAGAGCAAGAAATCTGGACAAAACTATTCATAACGAGGGTGGGGGATGAAGGCCCAAAAATAGGGATATTTTTAAATATTGATCTTATACACTTAAAGTTGACAATACACAATTTTCATAAGTATGGATTTTCTGAAGGGTATGAAGTCTAAAACAAATGCTTGTCATTATTTTCCGATTTCCATTCTCAATGATTTGCCAATAATTTGCTAGAAAAACTAAAAATTATGAGGAACAAACCAAAAATATGAGGTGGAAATTTGGACAGTTGAGAGGTATGGTGTGAAGTGGCCTCAGAAGAACACGGAAGGAGCTTAAGACATGGCAACTTCCACAGAAGTTATGTTAAAGGAATCAAACCCACTAGTCACTCGTACAGTAGGCTGCAAATGTGTCAACTATTTTGCATCATGGTGAGAAGCTGGACACCATGAGGGTGTCACCAGCCTCCCTAACATTTCTCCTACTGTTTCTTTTTTGGAGATGCCAGCCTGGGGACCAGTGGACGACAATATGTGTAAGCCTAACACTACCATCCCTACTGTACTTACTGAGGGATTTGGCTCCAAGTCTAATAATCCTGTCATTAAAGCAGGCACAATACTGACAGTTTGGGATGTCATCTTTAGGGCCTAAGTAGAACAAGAAAAAGGAATAAACGTCTCCAAGCCAAATTTGTTTTCTAAAGGTAAGACAGTAGTGACCTTAACTGACACTAAAAGAAACATCTCACAAAAAAAGGTTCATCAGTCGAGTACCTAGCTTTGATGTATTTCTGGTCACAGGCCTGGCTGACAAACTGACAACAGCATTCTGCACTGGAGTGACATGGTAATAAAGAACAGAATACAGTGCCTGCTGATGACTCTTTTATACCTCTGCTGTCCTGTCATTGGGTAGGGATGACATCCACTGGCTGGGGGATGGTGAAATTCAGTTTCATTGCTTGGGTATAACAGCGTTAAGGATGAAGACCATTAATACTCAGATTCCACATTTCTAGAGTATATAACTGATTTAAACCAAGAGTTTAATGACTTCTTAAATGAACTGAGTGTAGTACATCAAGTGCGGCACAACATCTTATATTTAAAGGTAGCTCATTTCAAGAGCTCACTAAACTGCTATACATTTGGCCTTGGTAGCAGTTTTACATTGTGGAATCAGGAATGTATAATCCTTTCCTCTTGATTATCTATGCAATGATAACATTTCAATGTTTAACAATAACCTAAATTATTCACCATGGAGTGCATGACATGCCAGATGTCACCTTCCAAGTAACCAGCAATAAGTTAGAGAATACAACTTAAGCCTCTTCAAAAATATTCTTCACAGCAATCTTAGCATTAGGTAATATGTTTGGTGAACTTCCTGTAAATATTTTCCAGTAACATTAGATCTCTTTTGGAATATTAACAAAATAAGGAGTTAACATTTAATAACTTGTCTTAAACTGGTTATAAATAATTTAACTAGAACCTTCTCTGATCCACTGCTATTTTTAAATAATAGTCCCATAACTTATATTGCCTTTAACTTGACTGCCCAAGCATTATTCTTAAAGTCCAGATTGTGTGTTATGTGGTTATCCAAGTCATTATACACAAAAATCCCATTAACAGTATCTGTACCAAAGTTGAATCTGTGTACAGATTTGGAAGGACAAGTTCAAAACACCACTATTTGGTATTTGGGTTGACCAATGACTTCTGCAGGTGGGTACTCCCAAGACTCAGTACAACAACAGTGACTGCGATTAATATCTGAAGTTCATCATTAACTGTCAGTCAGACAAATGCCACAGCACCAGACTTGAATCAAAACTATATTACACTGCAGTCCAATCATGGCCTAACTGTGAGCAATATTATTCTCCAGATGCTGCAATACACAATTCAAACCTTAAAATAAAGCTTTCTGGCTCAAAAAAGCTGCACACAACTAAAACAGAACAAGAAGTGCAATTAATCTTAGTAGCACAAAACACTCTTCAAATAAGGCAAACGGCTTAGAGTAAAAAGTCAAAAAGTAGAAAAGGCTGCCTTGAAAGTCATCACAAAAAAAACTCAACTGTGAGCCATCCATGAAATCAATTTGTGCAAAGCAGCCAACACTAAAAGGCCTAAACACCATTACACAATTACTAATTTAAAGATCCCATACTTTTCAGGGGAACTATGAGAGAGTGTTACTACAACGATAGCATTCAAGAAGATAAAGTCAGATGATGATGGAAATTTTCAGGTAACAAAAGAGCAGCCAACAAGCTTTTTCAACATCCACAGACTCAGAAAAAATATTCCTTCACAAAATATGAAAAGTTTTTTTTTTTTTTTTAAGAAATATGCTTGAGAGAAAAGCCATACCTGACTACTGCATAAATGCAACCGAGTTTGAGACAGTTGACTCGTTTGTTACTGCCTAGCAGACTATCAGCATAAATGTCTTTCAAAAACTTAAAAAAAATACTATACTATACTCAGCTCAGTAGCCTTAACTAAAGGATCTAAGGCATGAAGCCCCTGTGTTGGATGTACTGGCTAACTCTTCAAGTCTGCTTGTTGTGAAAAAAGATATATGTACTTTGTGCAGATGATTTTCTGGGCTGCCCTGCCCTTATCAGTTCAGCCTGCTTTGCTGCTACCACGAGCTGATGCCCTGTGCCTCATCAGATCCTTTGATTCTGGTAAAAATGACCTGCAGGCAATGATAAAACAAGAAAAACAAAGAAAAAAAAAAGAAAGAAAGAAAACAGTAAAAAGACTGAACCCACTTTTTGCCTCAGTGCCAGTTAAGACTAGTCTCTTGCCTAGCTGTATAATGCTAACATACAATTGTGTAAAAACTTACCGTATCAAAGATATCAAAATAGACAGCATACCTAGGACATGGACAGAGGGTGCTCCTACTAATCTAGAAATGTTCTAGTTATCAGTGAATAGCAGGATCACACACCTAGGCTTAACATAGTAATACATTTAAGTATGCAAATGTATGCATGTAATAATGAAACAATCAGGTACCTTTATCCTGCATGCAAAGGGCAAGACCTGACAGGAAACGCAGACCATAAAAAACAGAAAGCAAGACATATTTTAGAAAAGAGAGAAAGAAAACAGGGTACAAAAATTTCACTGGTGTAGCTACTTTCTACATTTACTTACACACTGTGTGAAACACTCCGTAAATTGTACTCTATTAAGTGGGCAGTAGTATGACCATGGCTCTTACCATATACTGCACATGAATAACCTTGCAGCGGAAGAACACAGTAACTGCCTTTATTTATTACTCCGCTATACATAAAAATGGAATAAAAAGTATGGTTTAACTGCTCCTGTGACGAGCAGTTTCTATTTTATGCCTTATTACTTCTGTGGACCTTTTCTGCATGGGCCTCCTCTAATAAAAGGTCTTCAGCAAAGCAGGACACTCCAGGCACATGAGGAACAGATCAATTAATGAATGAATCAATACAATTCAAAATGCAGCCTCCAATTCTATGGTTGGCTTACTGAAAGATTTTAGAGAAACTTAAGAGTGGGATTGTAAATCAAATGCAAAACAAGAAAAACTGTCCAAGGTCTAGGTTGGGATGGAGACCAACTACCCAATGGCCTCTCCCCAAAGAGAACTCACCCAGAGAGCAACACTGAGCAGCAGTCAAACTTTAGGGCTTTCTCATCTTGCAAGTCACTTTGGACCCTAGTCAGCTTTCTTATGCAATGATACATCTCTTAACTAGCAAGCTGACACAAGATCCCACCCATGCAAAAGAAGTCCGCTAATAAACGTCCACTATGATAGGGATTCCGACACCACAGGTTGTCATGTCCCTACATATAAACGTGCTTTAGCAGTTTGTCAATTCTTATGCTCTTCTTAGCGGGAATACTTGCAACTTTCAAGAGAAATTAATCAAAAACAGCCATCACTTTAAAGCCAAATATACAGAAAGATTCTGGAGCAGAGATCCTGAATCTGAATGCAAATCTGAAAGAAGCGTACTGAGTGGGAGCCCTTACTGCTCAAGTTACTTAGTCATCTTAAGATCTACTACGGTATAGGCTTTTCAAGATTGGTGGAGTGAAGAGGAGAACAAAGACCTCTTTCTCAGCTCTCCAAGTTAAATTTACAATTAAAGGGGACCTAATTTGCTTCTTACATACGTCTAGGTTTTCCCATGTGACATGCGATCCTCCAGATAAATGAGCTTGCATTTTTTAAACACCTACTGAGTTTGTCATTACCAACCTTTTACAAATTGAATTTGCTGGCTCATCCAATCGTGATAACAGGCATGAAAAACAAAGTGATTAAAACCAATTCCAGTCAACTTCTCCAGAACTCCCAATTAGGCTACTCAAAGTTTAAAATGATGGATATTTTAGGTTCAAAGATGCTTAAAAATAAAAAATAAAAAAGAACGGTCTCTCTTTCCAAGACTACACAAGTCACTTTCTTGTCAAGTAACCGGAAAAAAAATGCAATTTTTGAGATGAAATGCAGAACAGATTGCTGGGTGAACAGGTTCACATATTTTAGAAGCTAAATAGCAAGATTGTCAATTAGCAACTGCATCCAACTAAAAAATAATTTGTATAAAACATAATTATATGGACAAGGAGGTCCAAAATCTTTAATCTGAAAAATTCTAGATTAGCTTACTGTGAATAACTTAATACCTACTGTGCAATCTATTGTGTGCCTACAGTCAATTTTTGACCATAAGAGCCCACAATGCTTCTAAATCTGAAGGTACTTTGCACATTTCAATATCTAGCTATGATCAGCATTTGAATTTTCAAGACTTGGTGGTCATTATTAGAGCCTTTTAAAAAAGAAAGATTATTTGTGGCTTGGGCAAAAGATCAACATCTATCAAGATTTTCCTTTACATACTTAAAAATACATATATTTTTCAGGTTTAGTTCAAAATGGTAATCAAGAGGAATATCTGATTCCAGATGTGCTGCTCTTCAGTTCTGGCTCTCACTCCTGAGGATTCAAAATAGAGAGTTGATTCTCCTAAAGAAGCACTGAAAGCATTTCCTCTGGTAGACAGCAAATGTTGGAGGTATGATGAGAAAGATGACAGGTAACTGGGAATATATGCTTTGGGAGTGTAATGAGTTAGCAGTCTTTAAAAATTCCCTACAGAGTACTCTGACAAAGATATTTGGTGCTTGGCTGTAACTAAATACATCATTCTTTTGATCTAGGAAGCAGTATCTGAACTGCCTAAACATAGACCTTATCAAGTTTAGTTTTGTTGAGTGTCACAATAGCAATTACTGGAGAATGGAAATCAGAGTCTAAACCAACTGTATTTGAAGTACTGAACACTCTCAAAGATTAAAGAACTGGATAAGAGAAGTATTTAGAAAAGGAAAAACGAATTACATGAATATAAATAGAAATTGTGGGAACAATACATGCGGAATAATGTTCAGGAGGCAGCGTGAGGTTCAAGAGAAGGTGGGAATTAAGCAATTTATGTAATGTTGGATTGAAGTTAGTTAAAAAAAACATGTGATGTATAATGTATGGAAATGGAAAAATGTTAATATAGTTTACCTATATCTTAATTAAAATTAATAACTTAGTTGTGGTGTTTTAAAAAAGCAAAGTGTAGGCAAAATTCTTTGTATTTGCTTACCATTTACAGCTAGTCTAGGATGCAGAGAGTACAGTGAATGACTCAAGACATTTAAGATAACCCTCTTACACATGTATATTTTGCATGCGTTTGAGTATGTATTTCATACCTAGTTGACACAAAAAAGAAGTTGTGTACTCACCATAATGTTCCATCTGTGTTATCGATCTTAATTTATGCTTTGCCAGTGGGACACTATCCTTAGAACAGGCTCGGCCATTACATAGCTCGCACCAGCCAAAAACACTCGAGCTAAGACTCTACCTACAATATCCCTTCTCCATATTACTGTAGATAGAGTTTGCAGTTACACAGAAAGACAAACGAAGTTGTAAACAGAATTGAAGAGGCCATGTCCAAGTTCAAACCTGATAAAGTTCCCAGGACAAGTGTCCGATCCTCCAGAAATTCTGTAGGCAGCGGATGGAGGATGGGGTGCAAAGGATAAACAAAGATAGACAACACAGATGGAATGTTATGAGTGCATAACTTCTTTACCTAATGTTATCAATCTTCATTTATCCTTTACCACTGGGACAGAGTCCTCACCTACTTTGGATCCTGGGTGGGCTTATTGAAGGATTTCCCTGAGAACCATAGAGCTGAACTATGCTCTTCCCCTGGAGACCATATCCAATTTGTAATGAGTGATAAAGGTACGTGGAGTGGCCCAGGTTGCTGCTGTGCATACTTCATCCATGGAAGGCATGGAATGGAAAACAGAAGTGGCTACTGATCTAGTTGGAGTACGCTCACACTGGTACAGGTAACTTGAGATTCTTTTTATTGTAAATGAAAGTAATACAGTCTCTTAGCCATTCTGATAGGGCAACTTTTCCCACAGATGGACCGGAGAAAGATACAAATAACTGGTCACATTTTCTAGATTCTTTAGTTCTGCTGAGGTAGAAACGTAATTGTCTGCGAACATTCCAGCAAATGTAAGCACTATTCACCTTTGTTGGAAAAATTAGGAAAGAAAATGGGTAGGGTCAATGGCTTAATTAATATTAGTTTCTGAGATCACCTTGGAGAGAAAGGATGGGTTGATCTTTAGTGAAACCCTATCCTTATGAAAAAACAAATATGGGGGGTTTTGAAGATTATGCTTGTATCTCAGAAATTCTTCTGGCGGAGGTAATGGCGATCAGAAAAATAGTTTTCCATGAAAGAAACAAAGTGACATATCGCCCCTGGTTCAAAGGGAGGAAGCACCAAAGACTGCAATACCAAGGTCAAATCCCAAGGAGCTAGATGGTCTTTACACATAGGTTTTAACTGCAAAGCCCCTTTCACAAACACTTTACATAATCTATGGGGAAGTCAGCGAATGGTCTTTGAAGCCATTGTGGAAATTAGAAATAGCAGCTAGTTGGCCTTGATAGTGAAAACAGAAGCTCCCTGATCAAAAAGCATGGCTAAAAACTTCAAAACATTTTCAACCATGCAAAAAAGGGATAAAACAATTATTGTGTGGCCAAAATGAAAATCTTAGGTAAAGTTTCCTAGTGAAAGGTCTATGGGAAGCCAATAGAATTATATGGACTGGGGAAGATAAATTCTTCTGCCTGGTGACTAACGGAATCGGAGGAGCCAAGCTGTAAGCTTAAGGTTCTGAAGACTGGGGTGCACCAATCTCTGTGGATGAGAGAGAGTATTCGGAACCAAGTCCAGAATCTATGGACAGTGAATTAGATGAGGCCACAGAAAGGGGAACCAGACTTGTCAAGGCCAGAAGGGCGCAATGAGGATCACCTTGCTTCTCAACCTGCTGGCTTTCTTTAAGAAGACAGGAATCAGAAAGAAGGGGGGGCATAGAGTAGGCCCAAGGGCCAATTGTGAAGGAGAGAGTCACTCAGGGACTCACCCTGAGGGGAAATTAAGGCAAAATAGCTGCTGCACTTGTTGCTTTGGGGTGATGCAAAGAGGTTGCGGCAAGGCTGGCCCCAACGGTGGAAAATCTCCTTTACTCTTGGATTGAGACCACTCATGAGGCAGGAGAATGCATCTGCACAGTTTGTCCACTACCATGTTTGAACTTCCAAGGATGTGCGTCGCTATCAGAAAACAGTTTGAGGATATTGCCCATTGCCACACTCACAGCTTCTCGACACATGGGGTAAGATCTGGTTCTGTCCTGTTTGTTGATGTACCAGACCACCACCATGTTGCCGGACTGAATTGCAATCATTCCTAGAGGGAGGATAGATTGAAAGGCTTGCAACCCAAAAAGCAGTGGTCTCAATTCCAGAACACTGATACGCAGGTTGGCCTCTATCAGGGACCAAGTACCTTGGACTGTTCTTCCCAGATAATGCCCCCCCCCCCCCAATCTGGGAGGCATCCACGATCACTATGGCCTTGGGTTGAGGAGGGACAAAGATGGCCTAACAATTTCCTCGGATTCCATCCACCAGAATAGGTCCTTCTTGCATCGGCTGGTAATAAGAATTGGGTATGTCTTTGGATGTGTTAGGATGGACCACTGGGATGTGAGAAGCCATTGTAGCAGCCGCATCTGAAACCTTACTAGTGGAAAAGATAATGGCTGCTGCCATGGACCCTAAAGTTTGAAGGACTAGCTGTGCAGGAGTCTTGTCGTTGGAAAGAATGGCCTGTACTTGGGATTTTATCTTCTGTAGTCTGTGAAAAGCAAGGGAAGCTACCCAAGAGATGGTATTCAGATGAGCACCTATGAACTCTAGATCCTGAATGGGACTTGCCTGAGATTTTCAGTGGTTCATGGTAATGCCCAGACAAACAGGTGTAGGATGAAATCTGTTGCTTGAAGCAGTAGATGTCTGGTGGGGGTGGTGATCAGCCAGTCGTCTAGATAAGAAAACACCCAGAATCTGTGCAGTTTCAAGGGAGCTGTCACTGCTGCCAAACACTTGAACACAGTGGGGGCTATGGTGAGGCCAAAGGGCAGCACCCTGAACTGAAAATGCCTGGCTCCTAACCGAAAGCAGAGGCACCATCTGGAGCTTTTGTCCATCTTTACGTGGTAATACGTGTCCTGAAGGTCTATAGAACACATCCAATAATTTTCCTCTAGAAAGGGAAGTACAGACTGAACCTTGACCATCCGGAAGCCCAAATTCTAATATTGGTCTCAAGTCCTCTGTCTTTTTTGGCACCAAAAAGAACCTTGAGTAATATCAGGATCCTATCTGGTCTAGTGGGACTTCCTGGATAACGCTTTCTAGCAGCTTCTGAATCTCTAAGGCTGCTTGATCCCCGTGATCGGGTGGAATATCAGGGAGGCTTCATTTGAATCTCAGAAAGAGTGAAGGAATATGGTAATTTCTGGTGACTATCTTCTGCACTCAAGCATCTGAAGTTATTTGTCGCCAGGCTCTTGAGTTCCCCTGACTTCTTCCAGAGGCAAGCAATCGGGCCCCCTTTCAGGAGTGTTAAGATTGTTCAGAGAAAGAATCGCTGGAACCCTGATTCTGAGGGCCACCTCTGCCGTGGGGTCAGCATCTTCCATTAGTGCACCCCTTTCTGCAGTGAGGGGAGCTGCCACTACCACGTGTGTCCTGAAAAGGCCCTGGGGACTTTTCGAATCACATCTTCCAGCTCCTCTAATTCCTAGAGTAGGACCGGTCTGGAGCAGAAAAACGTATACCCACTGCAGAGAGGGAATCCAAGTGTTTCCCCTTACACATCTTTGTCCAGGGAGGCTCCTTAGCGGGGATCTCTGAGGAGGACTTGGAAAAAGAGGGGCCCTGTGCTGGGCTATCTTGCAGCCTCAGTGCCCACGGTCTGGATGTGGAGGTTGGTGGCAGCTTTGCGCAAGGAGTTGTGGGATAAAACTCAGACAAAAGGGGCAGCTGAGAGCCTGCAGAGGCCAAAGCCTTCGCCATTACCTGGAAGACAGGCCCACCTGAAGAGGGGTGGGAGCCCAGAACCAAGAACGACAACCTCAGAACTAAAGTCTCACCCACAGGAGCCGAGGAAGAGCCCCATCTGCAGAGGTTCCGCGAGTCAAGGACGACTCCTAATAAAAAACTGGAGCAGATCCGAAACTCTCAGACCTGACAGCGAAGCCACGACCCCGTAAGTCCGCCAGTTATGAAGGAGTCAAGGCAGACCCTGGAACAGAAGGGGTAAAAGGGTGTTGGCATCAGAGCAGCTGGAACCAGAGGGATCAGAGTTGGAACCTCTAAGCCCTCAGAGGTGGTTAGAGGAGGAAGATTTGGTGGAGTCCTGGGAGAAAACGCTCCAACTCCAGAAGGAACAGGGTTCTAGGAGGTGGCACAAAAATCCCCTGGCCACTAGAAGCTGATCCACCAACCTCGTGAAGTCGACTTAATTAGGCATGAAGATGCTAGCATACTCACACTGAAGTAAAATAGTTATGTTAAACTTCACAACTTTTTTCTAATATTTATACATTTAAGGGTTTTGGTTAAGCGTGGCACTGGGACATCTATATTTCTACTGCACTGCTTTTCCTTCTGTTGAAGGTTTTCTTTATTAAATATCAATTATCAGCTATTAAATATAAGCCCTCTCATGTTTAAAAGGCTTGATTCTCCTTAGGTAGCATCTTAAAGCTACATGATGACATGGGATTTTTAGAGCTTTATATTCTTGTATTCTTTTTCCCCCTTTTAATAGCAACCAAGAGAACTCTGAAGGCAAGGACTCTCTCTCTTTCATGGCAGATAAAACAGCTGAATTGACCGATTAGCAGACAGAAAAGATTAATTTAGACAGAGTGCACACAATATTTTAGCCACAAGCTGTGAAAGCTTGCATTCCCCACCAAAAACTAGTGACATTTTCTACATATAACCTGAAAGAGAAAGTACTGCCTGCTCAGTAGGCTCCTGGAAATACTATAATGTTAACAACCAAAGAGAGTTTTGTGATCAGGATTACACCAGAGACTAGGAAGCACAGTCTAGCCTTTTGGCCAGTCATGACAGCCTGTCGAGAAAAAGGCTGAAGGATTTGTCTCCTTATATCCTGCACACCTGAACATCTTTTGGCAAAGGGATCACATTACCATTTTCACCTCTGAGGAAGCTGAACTCAAGGATGGTGCAGAAATCTTGTAACCTTTTCTTCTGAGTAGGCTGACAGTCCTGGTTCGTTTTGCTCCAATTCTTTAATGAAGACAGTGAATGTCAAATAGGAGAAAAGCTGCAAGAGAAGCCACTAAATCTACCGCTCATAGGCTTCTCTTGAATTAGTGTTCCTCAGTGCCTCAAGATTAAATGCCTGAGTGAGGACCTGTTCTGAATTATTGTAAACCCTGTCAGCATGCTGTAGTTATTAGAATGTACTGCTCCTTCAGACCTAATGCTCTCCCAGACATTTTTTTAAGATGGTTGCAGACTATATGACTTTGTATTGCGACTCTTCCCTCTCAATACAGCAATCTCATTGAACATAGTAGACGTGGCATGCCCATCTGGATGCCAAGTCATACCATTACAAACCCGAGGAACAGAAATTCAGTAACACTGGTTTTAAACATAATTCTGGTCAACAAATACAGTAAAGGCACTTAGGAAGACTCTACTTGCTCCTTAAACTAGTAGAATATTAGTTTATTGAAGAAACCGTCAAAACAATAAAAATGAGTATGAGCACATAAGTCACAAACACTTAATGTGTTACCAAGTTTTCGTCCTTTAAACAGACTTCCTCAGTTGCAAAAATACTTATACCACTTCCTTCCTTTACAATAAAGATAATCCTGAACCAATAAAAATAATGACAAATACAATAAATATTTGCACATATAATAAATACCATTGTCTCTAAAACCATGTTTTTTTACTCTCAAACTAATGTGAACAATAAATCAATGCTATTATTCAATATGCCCAATATAACATTAATAAATAATCATAAAATATTCTAAATTAAAAATGTTTTTCCTTCTCTTGACTTGTTAAAATCGATTTTTCCTTTTTATTACTGAAGTTATCTTAGGACTCCATCTAGTGGTTATTGAACTAAACGTTTCTTATACTCTAGCAGCTCTATGTTTCAAGACTGGGGCCAGGGAAACTGACTCCTTTAAACCAGGGAATTTTTTGACTTCCAATACAATCTGCAAATACAACTCCCTATATTCAATTGGTCTCCCACTGCCTTCCGCTTACATCAAAAAGTACAACTTCTAATACATAAAAAGTGAAATTGGTTCCCACACAAGGCATAATGTGTTTACATACTAGCTTAATTTCTACTTTTTATGTATTTATCCCTCCCTATTATGTGTATATTCTCACTATCTTTTATACAAAGGCATTGGGGGCAAGCTCCACACTTACATGTCCCCACTTTTCCTTGTTTGCCAATTACTTTTTCATACCTTCAATTTTCTAATATATTTTTAATATTACTACTCTTCCCGTATATATATTTCAAAGTTTTTCAAAAATAACCTCCAAGTCTGAAATACTGGAAAATCGTGTCTATTCTTTTTCTATAATTGTCCTAAAAATCCCTGCATCCCCATCGTAATTTGTCACAAAAGCTCCTTCGTATGACATTTCCTTTTTTCTAATCCCCCCATTTTTTAAATTGCAGGTGTATCTTACATACCTAACAGTGGTGCAAACCTAGTTTCTCTTTCAACACTTCATTTTTTACTTATATTAAACTATCCGGGTATCCCCCGCTAAAAAGATATTTCTTAAAAGTTGACATTCTACCATAAAATCTTCATCATAAGTTGTTCTACATCATCTCACAAACTAAGCCTTTTTTTTGGTGATGGGGTGTGCACTTTTAATACAGGTATGACTTAGAAAAAGTTTCTTTTCTAAAAAACAGACTTAAACCTACCATTATGCTTCTGAATAGTGAGGTCTAAATAATTCATTTGGTCCTATTAAATATTGTATGTGAATTTTTAAAAGGTAGTTATATTTGAGATGTAATCAAAGAAGTCTAAAACTTTTTCTTCTGTTTCCATCCAAAACAAGCAAACGTCATCCAAATAGCACCTGTATAAACTTTGTATTCTGAATTAAATATTTTAGCTCCCAATTTGAAAGAATATTGACATAGGTTGAGGCACATCTTGCCCTCATTGCTACACCTTTTTTATCTGTTGAAATGATTCCCCCTCGAAATAAATAAAATTATTCAACACTATTTCCATCAAAATCAAGACAGATACGAAACTCATTGTGTGTTAATTCTCTGATTCAACATAGCATCTTCAAACCATTCTTTTCTTTGATCATGAGGTATACAGGTAAATAAATCTATAATATCTATAGTAATAAAAATAATCTTGTATAAATTAGGCTATACACACCTCAATAAATCCCATGAGTCTTAATATATCTTTACTTGTCATTGATAATTCTAAGTTTCACATCCAAATATCTAGCTAAGGGTGACTTTACAGATACTATAGGTCTCACAGGCGGGTCTACTACACCTTTATGTATTTTTGGGATACCAAACAGAGTGTACTTTCAGTTTCTCATTGTGTAAAAACTTGTACAATTCTAAGTCCCTACAGCAAGAGGTCATTCAAAGTCAAAATAATCCTTTTATTTGCTATGTTAATTTCATTAGTTGACACTTGGATATTTCACGTGGTCTTCAAGGATATCTATCATTTTAGCTTTGTACATAATGCTATCCATGAATACTGTCCTGCTCCCTTTATCAGGACTCATTACTCTCAAAAATGTGTTATTCCTAACCTTGTTTAACAAATTCCTTTCCTCTTTCGTGAAATTAGAAATTACTTTGTGTTGTTTCATTAGACCTCACTATTCAAAAGTACAATGGTATGTTTAAATCTATTTTTAGAAAATAAACTTTCTGATTGATACCTGTATTATACAAGCCGCAGTGGTACAGTGGTAGCGTTGTTGCCTCATAGCAAGAGATTTTCCTGTTCGATTCTTGGCTGGAGTGCCTTCTGTGTGGAGTCTGCATGTCCTCCCCATGGTCGAGGGGCCTCTGAAAGACGTGCGTAAATGGGCACACCTTCACTGAAGGTTGGGCATCGGGCTGGCAAATCGGCACCATAAAAATCTACTGTCAATCATTAGCTGACCGGAGTTCCGCTGTGGTGACCCCTAACCGGGAAAAGCCGAAAAGACAAACACCCCATCACCAAGAGGCTTAGTTAAAGGTCAGTTTGTGAGAGGATGTAGAATGGCTTCTGGTGATGAAGATTTTATGGTAGAATGTCAACTTTTAAGAAATATGTTTTTAGCAAAGGGATACCCGGACAGTTTAATAGAAGTGAAAAATGAAGTGCTGAAAAATAGAGAAACTAGGTTTGCACCACTGTTAGGTAAACAGAGATGCATGCAAGTTTAAAAAATGGAGAGATTAGAAAAAAAGAAACCTATGAAGGCAGCTTTTGTGACAAATTACGATGAGGATGCAGGGATTATTAGGACAATTACAGAAAAGGAATGGGCAAGATTTGCCACTATTTCAGACTTGGAGGTTATTTTTGAAAAAAACTTTGAAATATGTATACGGGAAGAATAGTAATATTAAAATATATTAGAAAATCGAAGGTATGAAAAAACAAATAAGGAAAAGTGGGGACATACAAGTGTGGAGCTTGCCACAAATGCCCTTTATAAAAGATGGTGAGAATATACACAACAGGGAGGGATAAATACATAAAAAGTAGAAGTTAAGCTAATTGTAGTACTAGTGGGATGATTTATATTGCATTATGTGAGCAACGTAATGGATTTTTTTATAGTAAAACTGAAAGAAAATTTAGGAAAAGAATATATAAACATAGATATGATGTAAAATAGGAATCCTACGAATGCCTTATGTAAACACATTATGTCTTGTGTGGGAACTGATTTCACTTTTTATGTATTAGAAATTCTACCTTTTGATGTAAGAGGAGGTCAATGAGAGAGAAAAAATTGAATACAGGGAGTTGTATTGGCAGATTGTATTGAAAACCAATGCATTCCCTTTTTTAAAAGAATTCTCCCTGGCCCCAGTCTTGAAACATAGAGCTGCTAGCCTATAAGAAACATTTAGTTCAATAACCACTAGATGGAGTCCTAAGATAACTTGAGTAATAAAAAGGAAAAATCAGTTTTAACAAGCCAAGAGAAGGAAAAACAATTTAATTTAGAATATTTCCTATTTATTAATGTTATATTAGGCATATTGAATAATAGTATTTATTTATTGTACAGATTAGTTTAAGTGTAAGAAGCATTGTTTTAGAGATAATGGTATTTATTACATATACAAATATTTTCTGTATTTGTCATTTTTATTGGTGATTCATGATTATCTTTACTATAAAAGGAAGGAAGTGGTATGGGTACTTTTGCATCTGAGGAAGTCTGTTTAAAAGACAAAAACGCAGTGACACGTGTTAAGCATTTATGTGACTTACGTGCTCTTACTCGTTTTTATTGTTTTGTCCATTTCTTCAATAAACTAATAGCAAGTGGATTCCTTCCTAAGTGCCTTTACTGTATTTGTTGGTTCTGGTGGATTTTGAGCACTTTTTCTTCAGATCGCTATTATAATTCTGGTTAACCCTGTTTTTTTTCTTCAGCAAGATAATCTTTGTAAATGAAGAAGCAATGTCTTCTGTTACATAAAGTAAAGCCTTAACTGGCTTCTATATATTTTATAGCGTTACTTTAACTTTTCTTCTGGAGTGTTTTTCAGCAGCCCCCTATAATACTGACGTACTTGGCAAGTAGCAGTCCTGCCTGAACAATAAGCATGTGTGGGCAGTGGGCTCTTCATTTTGCCTGGAAAGATTACGCATAATGGCAAGCACTGGAGAGTGATCTTTTTAACCATTAAGTGAGTTTTGGTTTAAAGTGGCACAGTGGCAAAGAAGGTAGCAAGATGTTCTCTGATTCTATTCTTGTCTGGGGTGTCCTCTCTGTGCACAGTCCACGTGTCCTTGTGTCTGTGTGGGTTTTCTCCGGGTGCTCGTTTCCTTCCACATTCCAAAGACATCCAATAGATGGACTGGACAAGCTAAATTGGCTTTCGGTATTGTGTGTGCATCTGTGCAGTATGGAAGAACAACCATGGCAAGGATAGCCACCTGTCAGTGTGAGAACGGGCTCTAGCTGAATGCCACTGTTGATGTAACATCCCGACCCCATGTACAAAAATATGAAAAAGGGTTTGTGGATAGATGGATGAGAGTTTAGACTATCACAACGGTATATTTCAGGGTTGGAATAATTGCATCTCAAGAGGTATAACAAGAACAAAGGGGGGGGGCATCTGCTTTGAGTGAGTATTAATTAAAATTATTCATGGTGAGGTAAACCTGGGTCACTCACAGATGTGGTAGTGACTTTCAGTATTCCACTCCCAATTTGGTTATGAATTTGCTATTATCTCCATCTGAATGGAGGAGTGTTTCAACTTCCTAAGGAGGCTTCAGCACTTAGTATTTGTTCTCATTAGAATGTTAAACTTTGCTGCAATGTTTATATTTTTGGTTACTGATTTTGTCATTAATAATTTTTGCATTGGCTCTTCCTGAATGTGGTACTACTACACTGGAGAGTAAAATTACTTGCCGTTGTGGTTCACTAGTCACATTCAATGACTTTTTTGTTTGACACCTTGTACAGCCCAATAATAAAAGATGTAGTTTGGGAGTTTTCTATCGCCACTTTTTCTAGCTGTCATCAATAAAGGATACATGGCCTACTGAGCCACAATGTACGGCTGCAGTTCACTATACTATATGACAGTTAAGCTAATGACTTAGAATACTGACAGGGTTGCCCATCCCATGAAAAGGAATATTCTATATAAAGCAATGCCCCAACATTCTACATCTACATGAAACATTTAAACAGGTTTGAGCATTTGAAACTTGTAAAAATGGATATAAACATGGAGAATGTTCTTTTTTCTTTTTTTTCCCCTTCTTCCCTGATAGCAAAAGGGGTCAGTAATTCTAATCACACATACTCTACCTTTTAATGTGACAGAAGAACAGTCTGACAAGGGGTGGTGGTGGTGGGGGGTGGGTTTTAATTGAGGATTGGCTCTGTACATACTGCTACTAGCATTTTACAACACATTCTTAAGTCTGAAGGACTGGATGAAATCGCAAGAGGGTTTGGTAATCTGGGCCAATAACTGAAACATAGTCCTCTGAGAAGGTGAAGTGTATTCAGAACCAAGAGTGTGCTCCAGCCTGGCTCTCAGCATATTTTTGAAAATGTTTACTTCCTTGGAGGAGATGGTGGATTTGCTCCAATGGCTGGAATGTCAGGGATCAGGATAAACTTGCTATTCCCCTAAATATCACCCATTTTCTAGAAATCAGTATATGGCTGAACGTTTGGATATGTTCCCAATAAACATATGCTACTCTAAATTTTTATACTCAAAAAACATAACCCATTACAGCTAAGACTCTGAAGGCTAACTTATTTTTATGTAAAAGGGCTTTTGATCAAACTAGTACTGGCTTACCCATGTCCAGGACAATCTCTTCACAAATTTCAGAAGACTACTCCCTCCAACAACAGGGAATCCTTCAGAGACAGTCTGGCCACCTCCCTGAGGAACTGGAAACAGAATGTCCTAATGGTAAGACTCAGTCCCTGACCGGGTCTATGGAGATGTACAAAATGGATGGTCAACCCTTTGCAGCCAGCTTTACCATACTGCCAAAAAAGATCACAACAATTACAAATCTCCAGGTATCTTGGAAACAGTTTACAACAGTGGTACTATTTAAACTCATTAAGAACCCTCTATATGTAAAGTCTTATAAACCAACACCAATCCTGAATCATGACTATTAACATTTTGCCTTGTTGCTTGCCAGCAGGATTTCCATTACATCTAGACCAGACTAGTTTGCCTCTGGTCGTACTAACTTTGACAACTTAAAGTGTCTTTAGTTATAGAACATGCCACCAAACTCGGGCAAAGAATACTACTGGCTATCTTAGTGGCTTTGAAAGAACCTGGCAAGTTAATTGGCCTTTCCGATTTTTAGCACTTGAAAGGTCTGGATTTCCCTCTTCCCCAGTTAACCTTCTCAAAATTAGCATAAGATAATCTCAACTTTCTAATGGAATACCTCTTCAAAAGGGCATTTGACAGGGTTGTCCCTACCCTCCTCTGTTGTTCACATTGTTTCTGCAGCCCCATATAATTAGATGGGTATCCATGTAATTTCCAGGGGTTGTGCCATCTAATATTAACATCAGTCTCTTACTATATGCAAGTGACCTCCTACTATACCCACCCAGCCCTGAGGCAGAACTAGTGTCTTTTGTGAGCTTACCAAGTCTGGAAAGGTCATGGGCTATAAGGTTACCTAGCTAAAGACTGGGTTGGTAAAGAAGTTATGTATTTATCATAATGTTCCCTCTGTGTTGTCCATTTTCATTCTTCAGCCACTTGGTTCAGATCCCATCCTTGGGTGGAAGGCGGCAGTTACTATAACTCGTGGGCAACAAACTCCTGAGCTCCTCCCTATCCATAATGCACCAGCCCCTATCATAGCCCAGATCTTGTTTGCTAGATGACATAAGTAATAAATATCAGAATAATGCTCCTAACAAAAGAAAACCAATATCTGCAGCTCCATACAAGACACTGTGGTGTCTTTAAAGCATTTCATTCTTCCAGACGTCCATGGTTACAAAGTTTGTGGGTTTGTAGGTGGTGAGTTGAGGAAAAATGGAAACACAGATGGAATGTTACGGTAAGTACATAATGTTTTTATCTGATGATGTCAATTTTCATTCCTTAACCACTGGGACATAGTTGCCAGCTACCTGATATCCCAGGTGGACTCTAAGGAAGGATATTCCTGAGCATAGTTGAACCAAAGGCTGCTCTTCCCATCAAGACCAGATCCAAGTTATAATGGGTAATAAAAGTATTAGGATTAGCCCAAGTAGCAGCTGTGACTATGTCATCCAAGGAATGAATGGATAAAAATATGAACGAGGTTGCCATGGATCTAAGAGTGAGTTCTTAAAGGTTTAGGTAATGAAATGCCCAATTTATTATAGACAAAGGATATGCAGTTAGTAATCCACCTTGCCAATGTTACCCTCATAACAAATTTGCCTAATTTATTTGCAAAGGACATAAATAATCAGATTGCCTAATCTCTTTTTCTGTGTAAGCAGAAACATAACTGTCTATGAACATCTAAGCAAGTGTAACGTACATTCACCTTTTTCAAATTTTGGAAAGAAAATGGGCAAGTTAATAGACTGATTGATAATGAATTCTGACACCACCTTAGGAAGGAAGGGATGGGTTCTTAAAGTCACCCTTTCTTTATGGAAAATCAAGCAAGGAGGTTTACTGGATAACGCCTGCAATTGTGAAATTCTCCTAAGAGATGTAATAGCCACTAAAAATATAGTCTTCCAGGTCAGAAATTTAAGGTCACATTTTCCTGCAGGTTCGTAGGGGAATGGATTAAGGGCTGCAATAGAAGATTCAAATCCCATGTAGGAACAGGATCTTTATAAGGTGGTCTAAGTAAAATAGTGCCTCTTAGGAAAGGCTTGCATACCTTAGTAGAGTCTAGAGAAGAACTGTCATCTCCGATACTGGAGGGGTAGAGCTGGCCTAGACTTCCTGACCCAGAGGGGTACAAGCCAGTTGAACTCCCATTTGTATCTGGGCCAAGAAAAACTTCTGCATCATTCAATCCAGGTCAGCTTTGGTGAGACACCTGGAAGAATGAGATGCAGCAATAGATGGTAATTTTGTATGCTGTCTCTCTAGGGTGGGAGATGGGACCCTAGACGGCATTGGGTCTATAGGAGAGCATTAAATCCAAAGTAGCTTAGGTTCTGTGATATTTGGATCCAAAGACGTTTTAGGTGATCCTGTGGAAGTCTTCAAGCCAGAAGCCTTCGGATCCAACCTGAACTTTGCGTGTGAAGGCTCCACTGAAGATGGAGTCAATGAACCAGACTTCTTTGGCGACTTTTTTGAAGCATTCTTAGACGTTATCTTAGGGGGGGGGGGGTGAGCCCCAGGTCTGGCTTCGGAAAAAGTAGTAGGCAGTAATCCTTTCAAATTCAATTTTTACAGTCAGATAGGGTTGGCCTACCATGAGCATTTGCAGCTCAGACACTCGCCTTGCAGATATCGGAGCAAATAGTAAAACAGTTTTCCAAGTAAGGAACCACACCTCAGCCAGAGAGGCAGGTTCAAAAGAAGGAAAGATCAATTTTTCAAGACCAAAGTTGAAATTCCAGGGAGGAAGAATTTGCTTTCAAGGGAGTCTCACATGGAAAATTTCTTTCATAAACTGTTTGACCACAAAAAGAAATGAAAGAGGGGGATCCATGGGCAGACAATCAGAGACGGACAAAAGATGTACTCTGATAGAAGCATATGACAAACTATCTCAAAGTAGCTCATCCAAATACTTCAAAACAATAGGGGTTGAAACCCTTTCATGACCCCTTGGGTTAGGCACCACCTAGAAAAATCTTTCATTTACAACTGGAAGAGGTTTTTAGTTGCTGGTTTTATTGCCTCCATAAATACCTGCTGCATATACTCATTGAACAAGTGCCTAAAAGCTAACAAAATAGAATTATCCAGGCTGTCATTTGCAATTGCTCTAAGCTGGGGTATACCATTCGCCCTGAAACTGTGTGAGCAGATCCAGTCTGTGAGGAAGCTTGTGGTAATTGCCTTTGGCTAGCTCCATTATAAGGGAGAACCAACTTTTGCCTGAGCCAAAACAAGGTTACCACAAAACATACATTGGGAAACACTGGAAAGGGTGGAAATGCATAGAGGAAAATTCCTGACCATGAGAAGGGACAGAGCATCTATCTTTCAAGCATGGCTGCAAGGATGTCTTGAACAGAATTTCTTTCAGTTATCTGTTTTGAAAACCAAACAAATCTATTTGAGGCGTTTCCCAGCTGTGGATTAAGTCCTGCAAGACCTCTACATAAAGCTTCCACTCATGAGGGTCTGTATGCCTCTCTTTTATGTTCTAATGGAATGTGTGATACCTGATGAGTCAGAAAATGCTGCACAGCCAGTTCCCAGGGCATCACTCCCAACCAGCAGAGAGGGTATAATTTTGTACTACTTTATTTTTTCAGGTACCATATCATAGCAGTGTTGCTTGTGACCACTAGAAGAGGATTCAGCGTCCATAAGTGGTAAAGAACTTTGAAGGCACGAATCATTGCCAACATATCTTTTCTATTTATTTGCACTGGGAGTATCCTGAGGACCTCACAAGCCTTGCACTTGAACTCCCATGGACGCTGCTCCCCAAGCAAAATCTGAAAAGAAAAATAATTCTGGATTCAGAGACAGTTGATTCCTCCACCACTGGTATTACTATTTTACAAATTCCAGTACTGGTACCTGGAAATCCAAGGGATGAAGGTGCTGGGTCCAACAATTCTTCAAAGTACTTTTGAACTTATCTCATGTGTAGTCTGGCTTGTGGTATCACTTGGATCATTGAAGCCACGCAGCCTAGAATTTTGACAAACTCGCTTGCTAAGACCAAGTCTAGCAGACAGAAATCCAGGAAAACGTGCTGACAATTCAGAACTGTGTCAATCCAGTAAGAATGCCAGCCTTTTTACTCTGTTTATCCAACACCTAAGGAAAACAATTTGATGAGATGGAGTGAGGAAGAAATTCTGAAGGTTCAATTTGAAGCTCAAGTGGGAAAGGAGGGGTGTGACCTTGTCTAAAGACTCCAAGCACCGGGATGTAGAATCTGCATAAATCAGTGAATCACAAACAATGAAAAAATGAGGATGCCTAGGGTCCTGCAAAAGATAGCTACTGGGGTCAGAAGACACTGTAATGTATGCCAGACAGAACATCTCAAAAAATTCCTGAAAATGGGAGCAACAGGAATATGACAGGCATTCTTGAGATCTAAAGTTACCATGAAACAGTGGTCTGTAAGCAAAGGACACTATGGCCAAGTGAAAGGCGAGCCTTGTAAATTTCAGAACTTTTACAAAACTGTTTAAAAAGGACAAATCTAGGATAAGTCTCCAAGAGTGTTCCTTTGTTGGTATCGCAGGCACGGGTATTATGACCCCTGCTTCTACTGTGTGATGCAATAGAAAAAAACAGCTCTGTCTGATCTGAGAGGCATGGGGGAATTCCCCTGAAAGGGGGGAGGATTTTCTATATGCTGCCAAATGTATCCTCTCAAAATTATTCTCAGAAGCCATTTGTCTGAGACAATTTGCAGCCAGGTTGCAAGGTTGAGACTGTGTATTGAGGGGCTATGTGACTCTGCACAAACATTCTTTTGCGGGGTATTGTTTTTTTTAAGAAAAGAACCCTTTTGTTTGGTTTCAAAGAATGACTCTCCTGCCATTTCCTTTTGTATCCCTGACTTTTGTTTGTTCTGTCCCATGAAGGAAGACACCTTGGTTGAAGAGAACTTGAGTACATGAAACATCCTGGATACTCCATGCATTAATTTTCCTCTACCATCACCCTGTTTAAAAATCTCTGTGACAAGAGCCAAAACACCAATTAAACACTTACGTCCATCCATCTATCCAACCCATCCTCAAACCCTTTTTCCCATTTTGCACATGGGGTTGGAGTGTCACCAACAGTGAAAATAATCTCGAGCCAAGGTTTACATCGCCAGGTGGCTAGCCCTGCTACAGTACTTCATCCGTACCACTCATTCGCGCACACACATGTGCCTACAGCCAATTTAGTGTATCCAGTCCACTTGCTGCATGTCTTTGGAAAGTAAGAGGAAACACAGGCATCTGCAGGGAGGACATTCAGATTCTGCAAAGACGGCACCTAGCTGAGAATCAAACCCTAGAACCTCTTGCTGTGAGACGATAACGCCGACAGCTGCACCACCGCAGCTATCCTATTAATTAACTTAAATGCGCATTCAATATTAAGGTTTTTAAATTAGACAAGTACTGATTACATAACCAAGGACAAAGTCATAATACAACAGAAGCAGTAGTATTTTTCGAGTCTGTATCAGCACATTCAAGCACACCTCTCACAGCACATTTCGAAACTTGAGTCATCAGTTTAAAAAATAATTTCATTTCACATATGAATTTTGCTATGAAGGTAAGGATGCAGAAAAATCATCCAAACTGCACATACACTGCAAAATAAATTTCCCTATATAGCCTAGATAATTTCCCTATATAGACTAGATAAGTTCACATTCTAAAAGCTAGACAACTAGAAATAGACTTATTTTGGGTGTGAAGATATAACCATTTCCTTCTTTATCAGGGAAGCTGGATTAGATGCAGCTAACGACTTATTTGAGCAGGCAGCTAAGGAAGGGTGGAGGTAGTTAAAGAGCATTAGGGCTAGCAATACGACCCTGTAAGACTGCTGTTGCAAATCCAGCTCTGGATTTAGAAAAGATAGGCAGGTGGTAATGCTTGGTGAAGGTATGTACAGAGCTCCAGATTGCAGCTTCCAGGATGTCCCTGGTAGGGACTCCTCTGAGAAATGCAGTACAGGTACATGTAGCCCTGGTGGAATGTGTTCTTATCCCCTGTGGGGTAGGTTTCCATGGTGTCTGTAGCAGAAATGGATGCAATGTGCTATCCATTCGGAAATAGTTTGCTATGAAATGGCCTTCCCCAACTAGCACCTGGTCAGATTCTCTGAGAGGATTAGTCCTGTCCAAATAGAATCTAAGCTGTGTACGTCCAGAGAATGCAGTATCCTTTCCCCTTTATTTTGAGGAATGGGGAAAAAAGTAGGCAAATGAATGGACTGGTTTAGAGCCACACTAGACACCACCTTGGGCATTAAGGATTGATTAGTCCAGAGGGAAACCATGTCCACATGGAATATAATGAAGGGTTCCACTGCCATGAGGGCCTGCAGTTTAGACACTCTTCTTGCTGAAGTGATGGCTAGAAGTAATGCTGTTTCCCAAGAAAGGAATTTAACTCTGCTGTAGCAGCTGGTTCAAAGAGGGGAAGAAGGAGTTTTTCCAATAGAAATTTAAGGTCCCAGGCTGGAGTGGGAGCTCTCCTGGGGGGTCTTAAATTTTTGGCCCCTCTAAGGAATTGTTTTAGCAGGGGATGAGGGAAGATGGGTGGCTCAGTATTATAATCTGCTGATATGGCAGAGGCATGAATCTTAATAGAAGAGAAAGATAGGCCTTTGTGGAGCATTTCTGTTAAATATTCTAGAATATGAGGTAAGCTGGGCACCGTTGTGCCCATCCCCTGAGCCTGGCTCCAGGACAGTATCTTTTCCATTTTTCTGAATAGGATTTTCTAGTACAAGGCCTCCTTGCCTCAAGAATGACATCCAGCACCTGCTTAGTGAGGGTTGCTGGGTGTGAGCTCAGGGAATTAGCCAGGCTGCAAGGTTCAGGGTTTGAAGCTGAGGGTGCAGAATCTGACCTGCCTGCTAGGACAGCAGGGAGGGGGTCTGAGGCAGGTGCCAAGGTTGCAGCATTGTCAGACTGTGCAAAAGAGGGTACACCACTGCTGGCATGGCCAGTCTGGTGCAATCAGTATTGTCCTTGGCTTGTCCTGTTTGACCTTTAGTAGAACCTTCGAGAGGAGAGGCAGAGGGGGAAAGGCATATACTGAGAGGCTTTCCCAAGTAAAGGGCAGGGCATCCACTTTCCAAGCTTGACTGTGGGGAGTTCTGGTGCAGAATTTGTTCAATTGGTAGTTCTGAGGGGAGGCAATCAGGTCTACCTCTGGTGTCCCCCAATTGTTCCTCAAGAGCTTGAATAAATTGGGTTCCAGTTTCAATTCGTGTGGGTCCATGAGATTTCTGCTCAAGTAGTCTGCCAGTGAATTTAGTTTGCCTGGCAGGAATTCAGCTTGTAGGTTCACTTGGTAGCTCAAGGCTGTGTTTCACAGAGCCATGGCTAGTCTGCAGAGTGGGAAGGAATGGGTTCCCCCTGCTTGTTTATGTACCACATAACTGTGGTGTTGTCTGTCTTTACCAATAGTTGTCCTGGAAGAATAAGGTCTTTGAAAGCTGTCAGAGCATTCTGTACAGCTAACATTTCTTTTTGACTGATATGCAGGTGCGTCTGCTTTGGATTCTATTTGCCCTGAATGCACTGCCCTGCCATGTGAGCCCCCCATGCATAGTCTGAGTCTCTTGTTAGGGTTTGGGCGGCAGGGGGTAGAGTGAAAAGGAGTCCCTTGTTGTGGTAGCAAGCCTCTGCCCACCAAAGGAACTCTGCCCTTAGACAAGGAATGATAGGAATCACTGTTTCCAGGTCCTGAGAATGTTGACACCATAGACTTTTTAGATATCACTGAAGTTTCCTCATATGCAGTCTTGCATATGGAATTAACAAAAAGCAAGAGGCCATGAACCCCAGGGCTTGCAGGATTTTCCTTGCAAAAACCACAAAGAACTGGAACAGTTGAAAGAAGGCACACTGTAGACCACAAATAAAAGTTAAGCGCTTTTCGTTTATGTCAAATCATAAACTTCTTCAGACAATACATTGCAACTCAACTCACGTTTAAATACACAGTAAAAGAAAGTCAACCAATCAACAAGTAGAAAAACGTTAATTAGGTTAGTGACAAGTACAAATAAACACCACCCCCTTATTAAGAAGTCATTAATAAGTATACAAAAAATGCTATATCATACATTTTCCTTGCAGATAGCTGGGTTTTTGTGGCCAGTAGTTTGAAGTAGGTTGTCAAATGAACTTGTTTCTTTGGAGTGAGAAATGCTATCTGGGACGTTGTGTTCAAGCTTGCTCCCAGGAATACAATCTGTTGGCAAGGTAATAGGTGTGATTTCTTCTCGTTGATGGTGTACCCCAGTGAAGTTTGAAGTCTCTTTACAAATGCCAGGTGTTGTAATAGAAAGTCCTGACTCTACCTGAAACAGGCAATCGTCCAAGTATGGGTAAATCTGATTATTTCTCTGCCTGCAAAATGCAATGGCTGGAGCTAGGCACTTTGTGAATACCTTGGGCGCAGTAGATAAGCCAAAGGGAAGTGCAGAGAACTGATCGCGCATGGAGCCTGCCCTGAAGTGTAGCTATTTTCTGCAGAATTCCCTTACTGGGATGTGCAGGTAAGCTTCTACGTTTAGAATTGCCAGCCAAGCATCCTTGGCTAGCATAGGAAGAAGCTGTTGAAGAGTTAGCATTTTGAACTTTGGAACCACCAGAAAGGTGTTGAGAATAGAAAGGTCCAAGATAGGAAGCCAGGAGTTTTCTTTTCTGGGAACCAGGAACAGTCTTGAATAAAAACCTTGTCCCCTTTGTTCTGCTGGGACAGGTTGAATAGCCCTGATACTGAGGAGAGAGAGCACTTGTTTTTGGGCCTCCACCCACTGGTTTGGGGGAAGGTCTGGCCATCCACTTGGGGTTGGGAGTGAGTGGAAGTGGGATATGTATCCTAAGGAAACTAGGTTTAAAACCCATTTGTCATGGGTAATGAGCTCCCAGTTTTTTGCATGTAGGGCGAGCTTTCCTCCTAAGGGAGCAAGTGGTTGAGCAAGGCTTGCTAGAGTTAAGGATAAGTCATTGTGCCATTTTCCATAGGGGGTGGCTTACTACTCCCTGCTTTGGAAGTGATGGCTCCCCACTGCTTAGATCTGTGCATAGCCTGAGACTGAAGTTTTGGAGGTCTGCTGCTCCTGGGTTTGGACTGAGAAGGACTGGAAAGAACCAGTTCTTTGAAGACCAATGCCTAATGAATCTAGGTGGCTGTACTTGTAAGAAATCTTTAACAGTTTGCATAGATTTAGCTTTTTCCTCCATCCTTTTGAGGACTTCTGCTTTGTTGCCAAAAAGGCGCTCTTGGTTTAAGGGTGCATCCAGTAATTTAGCTTTAACATGATCTGGCAAGTTTTGTTCCTTAAGCCAAGCATGCCTTCTAAGTACAGACCCAGTGACAGCAGCCCTGCAAGATGCTTCTAAAGCATCAAAACCACATTGCAAAGTATGTTTACCCACTTGGTCAGCAGAATGCACTAATTCTTGTAAATCTTTGTGTTCAGCACAGTCAGGAATCAACATAATTTTCTGTTTAATTAATCCCATGACATGCTGCTGACACTAACATATGAAACTGGGATTTAAAGCCCTAATGGCCAAGGTAGCAGAAGTATATACCTTCATACCCCATCTTGTCTAAAGCACTAGAATCCCTATCAGAAGGGGTAGGATTTTTGGCAGTAGTAGCCTTAATGCCTTTTCGTCCTTGGGAAATGGTCTCTGGATCCGCAGTAGGATTCTTGAAAAGTAATTTGTGAGAGTCAGGTACTCTGTAGTACCGGTCAGGTTTCCTGGGAGCTGGAGGCAAAGTGTCTGGGGTAAACCTCGATTCCAAGAAAACATCTACAATGTCCAGAACAGGAGGGATAGCTAGAGGCCTGTGTTGAGGCAGGTTTAAAAATTCCATAAGTCTTTTTCTGAACTGAGAATAGTCCTGGCTTTCCCAGTGGAAATGCTCCCCAAGGGTATGCAAGGCTTCACCAAAAGAAAAATCTTCTGGAGGGGAAGCAGAGGGAATGTAATCCTCTGCATCAGAATCCTAAATAGATAAGAGTAAATCCTGGTAGTCAGAAGGAAAGTACAGTTGTGTACACTTACCATAAATGTAGATGTTCGAGTGTCTTCACTGTTGCAGTCATCACTGTAGGGTTCTTCCTGCCGGCAGGCAGTCCTCGGTCGGCCAGAATCCCAAAGTCTGGGTCTGGCGTCGGCTGTTCAGTCATGCTCCCTGACGTCAGAGCGCCATGAGTACAAAGCTGCCAGCCAACGCCATGTTCTCCAGTTTTTCTTGCCCCAGATGTCAGGGTGCCTAAAAATGAAGACCAATAGTAAAACCCAAAAAATAACATACCACAAACCCCATAGCCTGTAGCAAATACACCTCAGAAGAAAGGTGAAGTAGGTAAGCACACTAGTGAAAGTATGAGGGGACAGGAGGGAGGGTAACCCAGACTGCAACAGTGAAGACACTCGAACATCTACATTTATGGTAAGTGTACACAACTGTACTATGCTCATCGTGTTTCACTGTTGGCAGTCATCACTGTAGGGTTGAATCCCAAAGCTGAGATAAGGGGTGGTGGTTATAGAGAAGGGGCGGCTAGAAGGCCCTGCAAGACTGTAGAAGCAAAGCCTGCCCTAGACTTAGAGTAAAGAGGGAGATTATAGTGCTTAGAGAAAGTATGCACTGAACTCCAAGTTGCAGCTTCCAAAATATCTTTGGTAGGTACTCCCCTGAGAAAGGCAGCTGAAGTAGCAGCAGCTCTGGTAGAGTGAGTCCTAATTTTTCCTGGGATTTGCTTTCCATGATGAGAGTAACAAAATCTGACTCCATGTGCAATCCATTTAGAAATGGTCTGTTTTGAAATGGCTTTGCCTTGGGAGTTTGCTGCATAAGAAACAAACAGTTGCTCTGTTTTCCTTGGTTCTGTCCAGGTAAAATCGAAGTTGTCTGTGTACATCCAAGGAATGCAAGATCCGTTCCCCCTTTTGTGGATTAGTGAAAAAAGTTGGCAGGTGAAGAGTTTGATTTAAAGCCACTTTGGAAACCACTTTAGGCATGAAAGTAGGATTAGTCGTTAAAGACACCCTATCTTGGTGAAAAATAATGTAAGGTTCCACAGCCATAAGTGCTTGTAGCTCCGAGACTCTCCTGGCTGAAGTCAAAGCCAGTAGGATAGCTGTCTTCCATGATAAATACTTAATATCAGTTGTGGCAGCAGGCTCAAAAAGAAGCAAAGTGAGTTTTTCCAGAACATAGTTGAGGTCCCAGGCAGGTAAGGGTGGTGTCCTAGGGGGCCTTAAATTCTTTGCTCCTCGTAGATATTGTTTCAGAAGTGGATGCGAAAAGAGTGGAAGGTCTGTATTGTAATGTGCAGAGATAGGTGAGGCATGAATTTTTATGGAGGAGAACGATAAACCCTTATGTAGCATGTCTGTTAGGTAAAGCAAAATCTGAGGGATATTAGGAATGAGAGGATCAGAATCCTGAGCATGCATCCAGGTGCAAAATCTCTTCAATTTGCCTGCATAAGATTTTCTAGTGCTAGGCCGTCTGGCTTCTAAGATAACATCCATGACCTTTTTCCTGTGATTTAGGTCCCGGATCAGAAGAGGCCTGGGCTGGTGTCTTAGATTTAGGAGGAGTCTTTGTCCTGGCTTTTGCCTTTATCAGAAGCTGTGTAGGCCTGAAAACCCCCTCGGAAGCCGGTACCTGCACAGCGGCTCCAGACCCATCCGAGGGAGCATTGTCCGAAGGTCCTGCAGCTGGAGTGCTCAAAGGCCTAGTTGGCTCCTCGTGGGAGTCCGTTTCGGCTATCGGTACTGAAATGGCCAACAGGGGCTGCGAAAGCACCTCACTGACGACGGCCGAACCTGAAGCTGGCTCTGGTTGTGTAACGTCGTCTGATTTGGACCTCGGAGGCCTGTCCTTATCCTTGCATCGTTTGTGAACTCCGGTAGTCGGAAGCGTGGCCAACGACATTTTATAATTAAATCACCTACCAAAGTAGTGAAAAGCAAAATCGTACCTCCGCAAAATCGTACGTTGGTTAAATCTAGCACAAAACCGACAACTAGCTACGTCGTGGTCAGGGCCTAAACAAGGAATACAGTAAGAATGGAAATCCTTATGAGGTATTTGCTTCCCACAAGAAATGCAATTATTAACTTTTTCTGACATCGGACTGGAGCAAGTAAAAAGTTTCCCCAACAGGGTACTTAGCTTTTAGAAGTCAGTCTTCGGACTGAAGCACGAAAAAATATCAGGAGTCAGCCGACCGGTACTTGCGAACTGCTTTCACCGCACGGCAAGAAAGACTGGAGAACATGGTGTCGGCTGGCAGCTTTGTACTCCTGGCGCTCTGACGTCAGGGAGCATGACTGAACAGTCGACGCCGGACCCAGACTTTGGGATTCTGGCCGACCAAGGGCTGCCTGCCGGCAGGAAGAACCCTACAGTGATGACTGCAACAGTGAAACACGATGAACATCAGAGATATCAGATTCCTGATCAGAAGAATCAGTTCTAGGTCTCAGAGGGGGAAGGCTGGCTTCCTCTAATTAATGTAATAAGGTCTTCAGCCATTCTAATCATTTGTTTTTGAGGCATATGGGCCTAAGAATGCGCTTTGGTCGTCGGATTTCTAGACTTAGCGCGAGCTTTAGGCCTGAGGAATTTGGTATTCTTAGCTTGAAATGAAGTCATCGGTTTAATATGAAAATCGGTAGGCCTGAATACACCCTCAGAAGCTGGTGCCTGCAGAGAGGCTCCGGACAAATCCAAGGTAGAGACATCCGCAGTTTCCACTGTCAAAGAAGCATCTCGCGGCATCCCGGACTCAGAATGGGTCTCAGTAGAGGTCTGTGAATCTGTAGTAGTGGGTATCAGGGGCTGCAAAAGCGTCTCACTGAGTACCTGCGGACTGGTGACTAGCTTATCAGAAGCGCCGTTGGCAGTTTTGGACCTATGCAGTCTGTCTCTGTCTTTATCCTTACGTTTTTTCGGAAGATCGGTAGTCGTATGGCTTACCGAAGACATTTCAGAGTACAGAGATCGAGAATGAAAGTATTTAGCTACAAAAATAGCCCGATGACGAATAGTTTGGGCGTTGAACAAGGCACAAAACCAGCAGAGAAGAACCTCGTGGTCTGGGCCTAAAGAGGTGACGCAGTAAGAATGAAAATCTCTATGAGGTATTTGCTTTCCACAGGCAAGACAATTGTTCATTTTTTCTGACATCGGTTAGAGCAAGAAAAAGGGATCCCCAACAGGGTACTTATCTTTTAGAGGACTTCAGCTCTGAAACTTGAAAACGAAAATTTCAGGAGTTGGACCGGCACTTGCGAACTGCTTCTGCTTCGGGCACCGCACGGCAAGAAAGACTGATGTAATGGTGTCGGCTGCATGTGTTATACCCCTGACGTCGTGGAAGAAGCGACGGCTGCATGTGTTATACCCCTGACGTCGTGGAAGAAGCAACAGCATCCGACACAGAAATCCACAGATTCTGGTATTCAGGCCGGCTGAGGGCTACCTGCAGGCAGATGACCCAAATGTGATGACTGAAATAGTGAAACACGAAGAACATCAGGTATAATCTAATTTATCAGATGTATGATAAAGCTTCTGTTTCTATTTCTTGTGAACGTCAACTTTACAGAAAAAAATATCTAGGGACAGAGTATTATATCTGGTAAAAGGCATGTTACCCTAGAATATTCCTGTAGCTAAAGGGTTTGGTTTTCTTACACCTGAGCCAGGTATGTACTAGAACAGCACCAGAGAATTTGTCTAACCCCCATTCCAAAGTAGTCAGCAAAGCCACACTACCAGGAGATGGGGCAAAAGGTAAGTGGTCTGTGGGCTGAGCAGTGGCTCTGACACAATAACTATAGACTGAGGGGCAATAAGAGAGAACAATGGACTGACACAGTGTCTGTGTGACGGTTGAAGTGTTAGTGCAGAAGTGTAGTTGTACACATGTGCTCTTTTAAATCACGATCGCAAAGACAGTATTTCAGTCCACTGTTCACCATTAATACAATCTTAAGTGATTTCAGAAATTTTACTAGCAAGAGACCAAAAGCACGAGGCAAAAATCTGGACAGTTGACGGGTATGATAAACACACATCTGAAAACTAATATTCCTAAATAGGATTCTAAACCCAAAACAACCTGGGTTAAACAACCAGTTCATAGTCTTCTAGATATACTTCACTTCTTGAAACTGCATACGTCTCAGCTATTAGGTATGCCGTTATGGATTTTGTTCACACATATACCTTTGCACCTTCATACTTTTACTGATCTTTATAACGCTAAACCTATTTTAGAGTACAATCATCATTAAATACCTGAGCAACACACACACACAGAATTCCTAAGACTAATTATATATTTAGACCAGTACCTGAAAGCATTTTTCTAAAACCTCAGAAAGTGTTCCTCTTCCCAATCTTATGCTATGTTTTTTTAAAGGCTCCCTGCTGTGAGTGTTAATACTGAGAGGTGTACTTGCCAGGCCAATCAGAAATCTGCATCACTTTATGGCGATCCAGAATAAGTAACAATATTCATCATTAGATCACTGCTGCAGCAGTCCAAGTTTTAGACATATACTGTCAGGTTCCACAGCTTTAGGGCACCTTCCACACTCCACAGACTGAGAATGACGAACTGAAAGTAAAGAATAGTTATGTAAGAACTTACCCTAATGATAAGATGTCCTTCTCTTCTCTGTTGCAGTATTCTTTACATGAGGGAGTTGTCTGCCCATGCGACCTGACATCGGCAAGTATATCAAAGTATTTGACTACTGAAAAATGCATGGTATGTCTCACGTAGGCAGCTATCAGATGTAGGCCATAAGAGAGACATACGTGCACAGCACCCTCGGAACTGAAGCCCCAGAAGGAGAGAGTGTCCAAGGAATAGGAAGTCAAGACATAGTACAGTTTTGTACCTACCATAAATGTAGATGTCCGAACAGGAATGCATCTGCAGTCCTTACAAATGGGTTGTCCTGTCGTCAGGCAGCCCTTCGGTCGGCCGGATTCCAAAGTCTGGGTCTGGCCTCGGCTGGTGTCGCACTTCACCCGACGTCATAGCTGCAGTTCTTCGGGTATAAAGGCATCAGCCGACGCCATTTTCCTCAGTGTTTCTTGCCCCAGATGCCAGTTGCCCTCTTGGATAGCTAAATTTTGGATAAATGCCAATGTTTCCAAATAGTAGAAGGCAAACAAAAAATAAGCATGTATGTACATATATACAAACAAATACACCATAAGAGATCCCCCAGCTAGCTATTAGATGGGCAAATACCTAGGAATACCACAGAGGGAAGGAGGGTGGGTAATCCTGACTGCAGATGCATTCCTGTTCGGACATCTACATTTATGGTAGGTACAAAACTGTACTATGTCCTTCAAGGATGCATCTGCAGTCCTTACAAATGGGTAGAATACCATAGCCAAACTAGGGAGGTGGAAGAAGAAATTATGGTGTAGTTAGGATCCCTTGCAAAACAGCAGTGGCAAACCCTGCTCGGGATCTAGAGTATAAAGGTAAGTTATAATGCTTGGCAAATGTATGCACGGAGGTCCAAGTAGCAGCCTCTATAATGTCCTTGGTAGCCACTCCTCGTAAGAAAGCTGTGGTAGTGGCTGTAGCCCTTGTAGAATGAGGCCTTATGTTCTGTGGAGTTTGCTTTCCATGGTAGGAGTAACAGAATCTGATGCAATTTCCTATCCACTTGGAGATTGTCTGTTTTGAAATTGCTTTTCCTTCCTGTTGCATATGCTACCAGAAGCTGGTCAGTTTTTCTATTGCTCTTGGTTCTGTCCAGGTAGTAGCGCAACTGTCTATGTACATCCAAAGTATGCAGCAGTCTTTCCCCCCTGTTCTGTGGATTGGGGAAGAAGGTAGGTAGGTGGATAGCCTGGTTTAAAGACACTCTGGATACCACCTTAGGCATAAATGTAGGATTTGTTCTCATGGACACTATCTTGATGGAAGATTAGGAAGGGTTGTACTGCCATTAAAGCCTGTAGCTCAGAAACCCTTCTTGCTGAGGTAATTGCCAGCAGAAAAGCAGTTTTCCAGGATAGGTGTTGAAGATCTGCTGTTGCTGCTGGTTCAAGGGGAGTGTCAATTTTTCTAGCACAAAGTTCAAGTCCCATGCTGGTAATGGTGGTTTCCTAGGAGGTTTTACATTTTAATTCCTCTCAGAAACTGCCTGAGTAGAGGATCTTGAGAAGACAGGGGATCAAGCTGTATTCTGCAGAAATAGCTGATGCATGTATCTTGATGGAGGAATAGGACAGGCCTGTATGGAAAAGCTCTGCCAAATACTCCAGGATGTTGGCAATGTCTACCTTTGACACATCTTTTCCCTTTCAGTACTCCAAATGAGAAACCTTTTCCATTTTCCTGCATAGTTCCTTCTTGTTGAGGGTCTGGGCCTCAAGGATAATGTATTTAACCCTTTGGGATAAATCTGGGTTAGTTGCTCTTATGTAATGTTCCAGGCAGTCAGCTGCAGAGTTTTCAGGTTTGGATGCAGGGTGTTGTAGCCGCTCTGAGTTAACAGCAAAGGAATCAGGGGTAGTGTCCACATTTTCCCCCCGAGACATGCTTCTCAGTAATGGGTACCAATGTTGTCTTGGCCAGTCTGGAGCTATCAGAATGATCCTTGGACGTTCCTCTTTGATTTTCAATAGCACCTTGTGCATCAAAGGAAGAGGTGGGAATGCATATGCTGTCAGGCCTTTCCAACTGAAGGATAGAGAGTCCACCTTCCAAGCAAGTGGGTGGTACGTCCTTGTGCAGAATTTCTTGAGCTGGTGATTGAGTGGGGATGCGAATAGGTCTATTTGTGGCAGTCCCCATTTCCTTGTGATGACCTTGAAGATGTCCGGGTGTAGCATCCATTCGTGAGTATCCGAGGTAGTTCTGCTTAATATGTCTGCTAGGATGTTTTCTTTTCCGGTACAAAATTGCTTGTAACTGAATGTTGTAGCTCAGAGCCATATTCCATAGGTCCAGTGCCATCCGGCATAGAGGGTATGAATGAGTGCCTCCCTGTTTGTTGATGTACCACATGACTGTGGTGTTGTCTGTCCTTATCATCAACTGCCCTTCTTGGAGGAATGGTCTGAAATTCTGGATTGCTAGTTTTACTGCCAGCATTTCCTTTTGATTTATGTGCAGGTGCAGCTGATCTGGAGTCCATAAGCCTTGTATGCACTTGTCCAGCATGTGGGCCCCAACCGAGGTCTGAGGCGTCCGTTGTGATGGTTTGGCTTGGTTGAATGCTGTGGAAGGGCAAACCTGGGTTTGACTGGCATGCCTGAGCCCACCATAGGAACTCTTGTTTTAGGCATGGGATTAGTGGTATTTCGTTTCTAGGCTGTGCCTGTGTTGAGACCATAAATTCTTCAGGTACCACTGTAGCTTTCTCATATGCAGTCTGGCATGAGGGACCAGGATTATGCAGGATGCCATGAAGCCCAAGGCCTGCAGTACTTTCCTTGCTGTTAGTTTGTTCTGCTTTGTTAATGCCAAGAAGTAGAGAGGAAGTTGTTCTTGTTTTTCTGCAGTTAGGAATGCCATCTGTTTTACTGTGTCCAATTCTGCACCTAAGAAGGTTATTCTTTGGGATGGTATCAGTCTTGATTTTTTTATATTGACTGTATATCCCAGGGCTTGCAGTAAGCAAATGACTATTTGTAAGTCTTCTGTTAGCTTGTTTTTGTTGTCCGCTTGTATCAGGCAGTCGTCCAGGTATGGATATATTTGGATTCCCTGAAGCCTGCAGTGAGCGATTACTGATGCCAGGCATTTCGTGAACACTCTGGGTGCAGTAGATAAGCCAAAGGGCAATGCTGAGAATTGATAATGCTCTGATCCTGCAAGAAATCTGAGGTATCTTCTGCAATTTGGTCGTATGGGGACGTGCAGGTATGCCTCCTTGAGATCTAGAGTCACCAGCCAATACTCCTTGCCCAGCATGGGAAGAAGTTGCTGTAGAGTCAGCATTTTGAATTTTAGAACAATGATGAATGTGTTTAAAGCGGACAGGTCGAGAATAGGCCTCCAATTTTTCTCTTTTCTTGGTACCAGGAATAGTCTGGAGTAAAATCCCTTTCCTTGTTCCATAGATGGTACCCTTTCCACAGCTCTCATCTTTGCTAATTGAGCTATTTGTTTTAGAGCTTCTGTCTTTTGATTTGGTGGTAGGTTTGGCATTCCTCTTTTTCCTGGTAAAGTATGGAAATGAAACCTGTAGCCTTGGTCTATAGTTTGCAAAATCCACTTGTCTCTTGTGATGTAGTGCCAGTTTTTGAAAATAAGGCTAACTTCCCGCCTAAGGGTGCTGCTGTTTGTCTGCTGGTAGGCGGTGCCAGAGCCAAGGCACTGTGATTGTCCTGTTGCAGTGGTAGTAGTTGTGTCTGTGCCTCGCTGGTTGTTACCTTGCCACTGGCGTCCCTGTAGGCACCTCCTCTGGATTGATTTCTGCCTCTTGAGCGCCTATTCCTGCCTCTCTGTGTTTTAGAGGAGTCTGGAAAGGACCAATTTTGGCAGGCCAGTTCCTGCTAAACCTTGGAGGCTGAACCTGTAAGAAATCTTTCACTGTTTGTACAGATTTTGCCTTCTCTTCCATTTTCTTCAGTACCTGCTGAGCAGGAGAACCAAATAAACTGACCTTATCCATAGGAGCATCTAATAGTTTTGCTTTAACATGATCCGGCAAGACCTGTTCTTTCAACCATGCATGCCTTCTTATAACTGTGCCAGTCATGGCTGATCTAAAGGAAGCCTCCAGTGCATCATAGCCACATTTTAAAGAATGGTTACTAACCTGCTGAATGTTATGCACCATTTCTAGAACATATTTCTTATCTAAAGAATTATCAGAGGACAGTTTCTTAGTTAACTGATCAAGCATAAACTCCTGGCATTGGATCATATGAAACAGAGTTCAATGCCCTAGCTGAGAGAGTAGCAGAGGTGTATAATTTTTTACCCAATCTCTCTAAGGACATGGATTCCCTTTCAGAGGGGAGAGGGTTTTTAACTGAGGTCGAAGCTACTGCCTTAGGCCCCTGGGAGATAGTCTCGGGATCTGCAAAAGGAGCCTTGTATAAATGGTGATGTGTGTCCGGGACCCTGTAGAACCTATCGGGCTTAGCAGGGGCTGGAAGCAAAGTATCAGGAGCAGTGCAAGCATCATTAAATGCATCATCTACAACAGGAAGAACTGGAGGTATAGCTAAAGGCCTATGTTGTGGTAAATGCAAAAAAGTCCTAAGCCTTTTCCTTGAATCTGAGAAATCTTGCCCCTGCCATTGGAATTGCTCTCTCATGGCATGTAAGGTTTCCCCAAAGGAAAATTCCTCTGGTGGAGAGGCAGAAGGAATCTATTCCTCAGCATCGGAGTCTTCATAAGGAGAAAAAGGAGCCTCTGGATGGTCTGTATTGTCTGTATCATCAGAAGAATCATCTGAGGACACTGGCTCAGGGGGCTCTGCTCTAGGTCTCTTTTCTGGAGGAGGTTGAGAGGCCCTGTCTGGATGGGGTTGGGATCCCCTTATTAAAGAGATGAGATCCTCTGCCAGAGTGAGCATTTGGGAACTGGAACTGGGCCTGTGAGAGGGGGGCTTAACAGGCACAGACTTAGAAGTTTTGGCTGCTTTAGCCCTGTCAAAGGCCTTTATGGACATGGCTGCAGGCGGCCTAGCAACACCACGTGCAGGGGTTGAAACATCCAAAGGGATGGTGTCCGATAATTCTTGTGAAACCACAGTAGCAGGTTGAATTTCAGAGGCCGATTCAACCAGGTTAGAAGGGGCCTCGGTAGTAGTCATGGATTCGGCTGAAGATAGAACCGTTTGCTTGGTTTCAGCCGAAACCGAGACACTCGCGGTTTGCTTAACCGCGGTTTCGGCCGAGACTGCGGACCGCGAGTGTCGGTCCTTTTCTTTGCGTTTCTTAACAACTTGTGAAGTCGGAGGATCCGACGGCATTATGTACGCAAAATCTGAACCGAAAAACTGTTCAGCAAACTCCGACCGACGTCTAAGTGTCCGTCGGTTGAAAGAAGCACAGGCTAAACAAGCTGCTACGTCGTGGTCTGGGCCTAAACAAGGTAAGCAGTAAGAGTGGAAATCTTTATGAGGTATTTGTTTCCCACAAGTTAAACAGTTATTTACTTTTTCTGACATCGGCTGAGGCAAGAAAGAGTCCCCAACGGGGTACTTAGCTTTTAGAAGTCTTCGGGTAGTAGTAATCTCTGGATCTGACCGACCGGCACTTGCGAACAGCTTCTGCTTCGGGCGCCACGCGGCAAGAAAGACTGAGGAAAATGGCGTCGGCTGATGCTTTTATACCCGAAGAACTGCAGCTATGACGTCGGGTGAAGTGCGACACCAGTCGAGGCCAGACCCAGACTTTGGAATCCGGCCGACCGAAGGGCTGCCTGACGACAGGACAACCCATTTGTAAGGACTGCAGATGCATCCTTGAAGGACATCCAAGAATCACAAGAGGTGTGAAAGAGTGGTGGGACAGAATACTGCCAACAGATGAAGCCATGCAGAATGGCTCTGGCAAACCCAGCCCTAGATTTGGAGATGGAATCTAGCGTCTAATGTTTGGTAAAGGTGTGGACAGAGGTCCAAGTAGCTGCCTCTAGGATGGAATTGGTGTCTAGGCCTGTAAGATAGGCACAGAGGAGGCCACAGCCCTGGTGGAGTGTGCTTTGACCTAGCAGGGAAGGGTTTTACCATGGAAGGCATAGCAGAAGGAAACCATTTTTGAAATCCAGTTTGAAATGGTTTGGACACAGGTAGTCCCAGAGCCCTGGGACAGAATGAGACAAACTGTTTGATTTCCTAATACGTTTAGTTTTGTGAAGGTGGAACCTCAGCTGTCTGTACACATCAAGTGTGTGTGCAAAATCTTCTCAGTAGTGTTTTGGGGATAATGGAAAAAGGATGGCAGGTGGATAGCCTGGTTTAAAGACAATTCGTTAACCACTTAAGGCATAAATGTGGGGATGGTGTGAAGGAAGACCCTGTCTTTGTGGAAACTCAGGAAGGGGGGAGACACCATCAGGGCCTGGAGCTCAGAGACCCTCCAGGCAGAGGTTGGGGCTAGCAACAAGACAGTTTTCCAGGTGCAGTGTTTTAAGGAACTAGAGGAGGCTGTCTTCTCAGGGTGCAAGAGTCCCAGAGGGGAGGCACAAGCCTCCCAAGAGGTTTAACGTGGAGGACGCCTTTGAGGAACAGTTTGGCCTCAAATCTAGAAGCCAAAGGGAGGGGAAGAGGCAGACATGCAGAAATGGCTGACGTGTTTTTACAGATGAATAAGCTAAGCCAGTATTGAACAAATCACACAGGTATGAAAGGGATATCCACAGTTAGTGGGACTAGGTTATGAGAAATTTGACATTTGTTAACCAGGTTAGTCTGACTGAGCAGAAGCCCATTTTCAGCAGAGACCTGAGGAGAAAAGCTCCTGTAGTAGTAAGACAAAAAAAAAAAAAAACAGGCAGTAAAATAAAAAATACAAGCAGCACAATAAAAAATACAAACAGTACAATCACAAACTCAGTTCTAAAAAGTATAAAAATAAGATAGGACTGTCAAATAACTCAACATGGTCAAAAATTTAGACAAATATGCAAAATTAAATAGGGTAGAACAAGAGTACAAACAGTTCATGTGTAAGTATGAGTAAATAAGCCCAAAATAAATGAACAAAACAGAAAATGGAAGAGTCTACCCAATTTGTATTGAGAGAAAGGAAGATGAGGTTTAGAATTAGGAGGAAAAACTTTCAGGAAGTAAATCTGAGAGGAAAAGAACAGTGGTAGCAGCTAGAGGGAAAAAGTACAGTTGTGTACCCACCATAAATGTAGATGTTCGAGTGTATTCACTGTTGCAGTCATTACACTTGGGTTATCCTGCTGGCAGACTACCCGCAGTCGGCCTGAATTCCAAAGTCTAGGTCCGGCGTCGGTTGCTGTCTCCTCTTCCCTGACGTCAGTGCGGCATGGGTATAAAAGATGCAGCAGACGCCATTTTCTTCAGTTTTTCTTGCCCCAGATGTCAGGTGCCCCCAAATAGGTAGGCTAAAAATTATGCCAATAAGTATGCATGCACTAAAATAAGCATTTCCTTCATCTACAAGCAAATACACCACATAGGTTGTATAGGATAGAGAAGTACAGACAAGTCCCAGCAAAGAAAAGGGGGGTGGTGGGTGGGTAACTTGGACTGCAACAGTGAATACACTTGAACATCTACATTTATGGTAGGTACACAACTGTACTATGTTCATCGTGTGTCACTGTTGCAGTCATTACACTTGGGTTGAATCCCAAAGCTGAGGTTGGGTGGCTGGGTCTAAATAGGATTAGGAGAGGCTATAAGGCCCTGCAGAACTGCAGTGGCAAAGCCTGCTCTGGATTTAGAGTAGAGGTGTAAGTGGTAGTGCTTGGTAAAAGTGTGCACTGAACTCCAGGTTGCAGCCTCTAAAATGTCTTTGGTTGGTACTCCCTCTGAGGAAGGCTGCTGAAGTGGCTGCTGCTCTGGTTGAATGTGGCCTAATGCCCTTAGGCACTGATTTGCCATGTTGTGAATAGCAGAAACAAATGCATTGGCCTATCCATTTTGAAATAGTCTGCTTTAAGATAGCCTTTCCTTGTGATCCTGCAGCATATGCCACTAGTAATTGCTATGTTTTTCGGAAAATTTTGGTTCTGTCCAAGTAGAATCTAAGCTGTCTGTGTACATCCAAAGAATGCAGTATTCTTTCCCCGTTTTTCTGTGGATTTGGATAAAAAGTTGGCAGATGAATGGTTTGGTTAAGAGCCACACTGGACACCACTTTAGGCATAAATGTTGGGTTTGTCCTCAGGGAGACCCTGTCCAGATAAAAAAAGATAAAAGGTTCCACAGCCATGAGTGCCTGTAGCTCAAACTCGTCTTGCAGAAGTTATTGCTAGGAGGAGAACCGTTTTCCAAGATAAAAACTTTATATCAGCAGTAGCAGCTGGCTCAAACGGAGGCAGGGTGAGTTTTTCCAAGACATAGTTGAGGTCCCATGCAGGCATTGGTGATCTCCTTGGAGGCCTTAAATTTTTGGCTCCCCTGAGGTACTGTTTTAATAAGGTATGAGAAAAGATTGGTGGCTCTTCATTGTAATGAGACGAAATAGCAGAGGCATGAATTTTAAAAGATGAGAAAGATAGCCCTTTGTCCAGCATCTCAGTTAAGTATTGTAAAATCTGAGGAATATTTGGCACAGCTGTATCTGTTCCTTGTGCCTGGTTCCAAGCACAGAATCTCTTCCATTTTCCAGCATAAGATTTTCTAGTACTAGGCCTTCTGGCTTCTAAAATGACATCCATCACAGCTTTGCTGAGAGGTGTGCTTTGTATGACTACATTATCCACCATGCTGCCAGGTTTAAAGTCCTGAGCTGGCTTTGCAGGATCTGATTGTTTTGCTGGGACAGTAGATGCGGTACTTGAGGTAAGGTCCAAGCTGGGCATTGAGACAAGCTCCTTAATATTGGGTACCAGTGCTGGCAGGGCCAGTCTGGTGCAATCAGTATCATCTTCGGCTTCTCCTGTCTGACCTTTAGGAGTACCTTGGGGAGGAGAGGCAGAGGGTGAAAGGCATATACTGATAGGTTTTTCCAGTTAAGGATAGGGCGTCCACTTCCCATGCTTGTCTGTGGTAAATCCTTGTGCAGAATCTCTTTAGTTGGTAGTTGTGAGGGGAGGTAAATAGATCTATGTCTGGGCATCCCCATTTCCTTATCATCATGCTGAAGACTTGTGGATCCAGCTGCCACTCATGGGGATCCATGTGGTTTCTGCTTAGTTTGTCTGCCAGAGTATTTTTCCTTCCTGGCAGGAATTGTGCCTGCAGATGCACTTGGTAAGTCAATGCTGTGTCCCACAAAGTCATGGCTAGTCTGCAAAGGGGGTAAGAATGTGTGCCCCCCTGCTTGGTTATATACCACATGAGCGTGGTGTTGTCCGTCTTTATCAGTAGTTGTCCTGGATGAAGTTGGTCCTTGAAGGCTGTCAGGGCATTTTGAACAGTTAACATCTCTTTTTGATTGATATGTAGATGCATTTGATTTGAGGTCCATGTTCCCTGAATGCATCTTCCTGCCATGTGAGCCCCCCAGGCATAATCTGATGCATCCGTTGTTGGTGTCTGCCTGGCTGGGGGTAATGTGAATGGCTGTCCCTTGTTTTGGTGACAAGCCTTTGCCCACCATCGAAACTCCTGTTGCAGGCAGGGAAGGAGAGTAATTATAGTTTCCAGCCTGTGGCAATGTTAAGTCCAAACACTTTTTAGGTACCATTGAAGTTTCCTCATATGCAGTCTTGCATATGGAATAATTAGGATGCAGGATGCCATGAAGCCCAAAGCCTGCAGAATTTTTCTTGCAGATAACTGGGCCTTTGTTGCTAACATTTTGAAATAGGTAGTCAGTTGCCTTTGTTTGTCTGGCGTGAGATAAGCCATCTGGGCAGTTGTATTTAAGTTTACAACCAGGAATATCTCTTGAGAGGGTACTAGTTTTGATTTATTTCCGTTGACTGTTTACCCTAGGCATGTTAGAAGTTTTTTCACAAATGCTAGGTGCTGTAGAAGGATGTCCTTGTTCTCTGCTTGAATTAGACAGTCATCCAAGTAAGGATATATTTGTATTCCTCTTTGCCTGCAGAATGCAATTACTGGTGCCAAGCAGTTTGTAAAGACCCTGGACGCAGTAGATAAGCCAAAGGGCAGTGCAGAGAATTGGTAATGCATTGAGCCAGCCTTGAATCTAAGGTATCTTCTGCATATCTGTCTGATTGGGACATGCAGGTATGCCTCTTTTAGGTCTAAAGTTACAAGCCAAGCGTTTTTGCCCAGCATGGGCAGAAGTTGCTGCAAAGTCAACATTTTGAATTTTGGTATATTCAGGAATGTGTTCAGAATCGATAGGTCTAGTATTGGCCTCAAGGCCTTGTCCTTTCTGGGTACCAGGAACAGTCGAATAAAATCCTTGTCCCCGCTCTTGCTCTGGCACTTGTTGAATGGCCCCTCATGTCCATGAGGGATGAGACTTTGTTTTTGTGGCTCTGATCATTGATTTTTTGGCAGATCTGGCCAGCCGTTTGTCTTTGGCAGGGTATGGAAATGAAACTTGTAGCCTTGTGACACGATATTTAGAACCTACTTGTCCTGGGTTATATAATGTGGCAATTTTGAGAAAATGTGCTAATTTTCCCCCTAAGGGTGCTGCCAGGAAATAAGTGCTTGGTGCAGGCAGGGGGAAGTCATTGGGACCGTTTCCTGTAAGGTTGTGATTTGTCTTCTCCACTTTTGGAGGTGGAAGCACCCCATTGCTTTGACCTGCATGAACCTTGCACCTGGGATCTGCCTCTAGGCCATCTGGGTCTGCCCCTTTGAGGTCTATCTGACACAGGAAAGGACCAATTCTTTGTTGGCCAGTGTCTACTAAACCTAGGTCGCTGTACTTGTAAGAAATATTTGACCATTTGCATAGATTTAGCCTTGTCCTCCATTTTCTTTAACACCTCTTCTGCCTTAACACCTAACAAAGTATCATGCTGTAAAGGTGCATCTAATAATTTAACTTTAACATGATCAGGCAAATTTTGTTCCTTTAACCAAGTATGCCTTCTAATTACAGAACCTGTAACTGCGGCCCTGCAGGAGGCCTCTAAAGAATCAAAACCACATTGCAAAGTATGCTTTCCAACTTGTTCAGCTGCATGCAATATATCCTGCATTTCCTTGTTTTCTGCACATTCAGAGTTTAACAACATTTTCTGTTTAAGCAATGCCATGACATGTTGCAGCAATGCCATGACATGTTGCTGATATTTGAGCATATGAAACTGACAGTTTAAGGCCGTTATAGCCAAAGTAGCAGATGTGTAAACCTTTTTCCCCATCTATCCAGTGCCCTAGAATCCCTGTCAGAAGGGGTAGGGTTTTTTGCAGCGGAAGCCTCGACTCCCTTGGGACCCTGAGAAATAGTTTCTGGGTCTGCAGCAGGGTTTTTAAAAAGGAATTTATGTGAGCCAGGAACCCTGTAATATCTGTCAGGCTTAACATGATCTGGAGGTAAGGAGTCAGGGGTAAGGCTAGACTCCGAAAACACATCATCCACAATATCTAACACAGGAGGGATGGCTAATGGCTTGTGCTGAGGTAGTAACAGGAAATCCCTGAGACTCTTTTTAGATTCTGAAAAATCTTGGCTCTCCCAGTGGAAATGCTCCCTCATGGTATGTAAGGTTTCCTCAAAAGAATAGTCCTCAGGAGGAGAAGCTGAAGGAATGGATTCTTCAGCATCGGAATCCTCATAGGGGGGAAAAAGAATATTCCTGATCAGAAGAGGAATCAGAGGAAATGGAAACATGATCTGAAGATTCAGTCAGTCTCTTGCCTAGGCCTCTTATCAGGAGGGGGATGGGAACCCCTGATCAAGGTAATCAAGTCTTCAGCCATTTTGAGCATCTGTTTTTTGGGCATGGAGGCTGGTCCACGTGGCTCTTGAGTTTGCTTCTTTGCCTTTGAAGTCGGTTTAATGTATAGATGTCTGAGTTTGAATACACCCTCAGAAGCCGGTGCCTGCTCAGCGGCTCCGGACCCATCTGAAGGATTAGCGTCCGAGGCTCCAATACCTTGAGTTTCCAGCGGCATGTCCGACTCCACATGGGAGTCGGTAGCGGCCTGCGACTCAAGTAGTGGTCGTCAGGGGCTGCAAAAGCACCTCACTAAGAACCGGCGACTGGCTTAGGAAAAGCTTCGTCGTCGGTTTTGGGCCTCGGCTGTCTTTTTCTTTGCGTTTTTTGTGAACTCCGGTAGTCTGATGGCTTTCCAACATTTCTGGATAATTAAAACTGTGTCCAAAGTAGTTTAAAGCAAAATCATACCGAAGTTTAATAGTGCGTTGGTTAAATATAGCACAAAACAGACAATCCAGAAAGTTATGATTTGGGCCTAGGCAAGGAATACAGTAAGAATGAAACTTCTTATGAGAGGTATTTGCTTCCCACAAGAAATACAATTAACTTTTTCTGACATCGGTTCTGGAGCAAGAAAAAAGCTTCCCCAACGGGGTACTTAGCTTTATAGAACACTTCGGATCTGAAATTCGAACTTGAAAATCTCAGGAATCGGCCGACCGGCACTTGCGAACTGCTTCTGCTTCGGGCACTGCACAGCAAGAAAGACTAAAGAAAATGGCGTTGGCGGCTGCTTTTATACCCCTGACGACCTGACGCCAGGGAAGGGGCGACGACAGCCGACGCAGGATCCAAGACTTTGGAATTCAGGCCGACTGAGGGCAGCCTGCCAGCAGGATTACCCAAATATAATGACTGCAACAGTGAAACACGAAGAACATCTGGTACTGAGGGAGTTACAGTCGATGTTAACATCACCCAAAAAAAAGTTATGTCCTTACCATAACGTTCCATGTGAGTTGTTCATCTCACCTTTTTGTTCTTACACGTGGGGTCGGAGCCGATCCCTCGGCTCCGAATCGGCCGCTTTCAAGCTCAAACTCTCAGAGAAGCTCAAGACCTAGTGTATATCCCATGATGCTCTACTCTGAATCCCCAGATCTAGTATGCTGCAACCAAGACAGCCTACAGGAATAAGTGAAACTAGTGTCTACCTATGAAGGTAGCTAAAAGATTGTAGATAGGAAACAGAATATGCCATACAGACTGACAACTTGACCAATCTACCAAGGCAACCACCCCATTCGACTGGAGGGGGAAGGTGGGCGGGAATGTAAGAACAAAAAGGCGAGATGAACAACTCACATGGAACATTATGGTAAGGACATAACTTCTTTATGTGAAGTTGTTCTATCTCGCCGTTTTGTTCTTACACGTGGGTAGCGTCCCAAGCACCCTAATCCTGGGTGGCTTACGGGAGAACATTCCTCAGCACAGTGGAACCAAAGGTAGCCCTGTCCCTGTAGGTCCTATCCACTTTGTAATGAGTGATAAATGTGTGAGGTTTTGACCACGTGGCAGCTGCACAGATGGTATCTAAAGGTAAACGAGCTGCATGAGCTAATGACGTAGAAACAGCTCGTGTCGAGTGGGCTTTGACGTTAGATTCTAATGGCTGACTAGTGGAAGCATAAATGGATTTGATGCAGTCAGAGACACTTAGACAATGTGATTTTTGATACTGTAAGACCTTTCTTATTTTCTGCTAAGAGACAAAGTTGATATGATTGTCTGAAATCCTTCGTTCTATCTAGATAGAACCTCAGTTGTCTGTGTACATCAAGCTTGTGTAACATATATTCCAATCTGTTGGAATGGTGTCTGAAGAAGGTTGGGAGCTCAATGGACTGATTTAAGTTAGTCTCTGAAGAGACCTTGGGAAGAAAGGTAGGGTTAGTCCTGAGGGAGACCCTATCCGGGTGAAAAATCAAATATGGGGGTTTGGTGGACAAGGCTTGAAGTTCGGAGACCCTACGTGCAGATGTAATGGCTACCAGGAATATAGTTTTCCAAGACAAAAACTTTAAATGACAAGATGAAGCAGGTTCGAAAGGGGCGAGCATCAATTGGGATAAAACTAGATTCAAATTCCAGGGAGAGACAGGATGCCTGATAGGTAGTCTGAGATGGTGGGTTATTTTTAAGAATGCTTTACATAGTCTATGTGACATGATGTTAGACCCGTTAAACCCTACATGGAAGTTGGAAATAGCAGCCAATTGAACTCTAATTGTAGCAGCTGCTGCGCCATCATGGAACAAGGAAGACAAGAAGTCTAAGATGATGTGGACAGGTACTACCATAAGGGTCAATGTCATGTTGAGAAGCCCAATGAACAAATCGTTTCCATTTGCTATTGTACAGCTTCCTGGTAGACAGTTTATGAGAGGAATCTATAATATGCTGGACCGCAGAAGACAAATTTTGAAACCTGGCTAATGTGGGAAATGGAGCAGCCAAGCTGTCAGTTTTAGGGAGGTGAGGGAGGGATGAAGAACTCCCGACAAGTGAGTCAGAAGATCCGGCACTGGGTCCAGGATCCATGGTTCCTTCAGTTGATACTTCCGCTGGAAGGGGAACCAAATTTGTCGAAGCCACGATGGGGCTATCAAGATCACAGTCCTTTCCAGACTTTTGGCTTTCTGTATAAATTTGGGAATTAGGGGTATTGGTGGAAAGGAATATAGGAGGCCCGGGCGCCAATTGTGTATGAGCGCATCCCTCGGTTTGTTCCCCGGTGGGGGATAAAGGGCAAAGTAGCTGCTGCATTTGGCATTCATCGGAGATGCAAATAAGGCGCAGCAAGGCTGGCCCCATCTGCGGAAAATCTTTTCCGCCACTTGTTGTTTGAGAGACCACTCGTGAGGCAACAGGAAGGCTATGCTTAGCTTGGCCGCTATCACGTTGGATGACCCCGGGATGTGCGTTGCTATCAGAAAGTGTCTGGTGGATACAGCCCACTGCCAAATTCTTAGGGCCTCCCGGCACAAGGGGTACAATCTGTTCCCCCCTTGTTTGTTGATGTACCAGACTACCGACACATGTTGTCTGTCTGGATAGCAATTGTATCTAGAGGGAGAGAATCTTGAAAGTGTTGCAATACCAGGAACACAGCTCTAAGCCCTAGGACATTTATATGCAAATGTGTTTCCATGATTGACCAAGTGCCTTGGACAGTCTTGTCCCTGAAATAAGCCCCCCCACCCTATCAGGGAAGTATCCTTGGTCACTGTGGCTGTGGGTTTGGGAAGGACAAAGGGACGCCCGATTATTACTTGGTCGCTGTTCAACCAATTGAGATCCTTCTTGCAAAGACTTGTTAACCGGATCTCGTGTGACATGGGCAGGAAGTGGTACGACCATTGCGCGAAGAGTAGCCACTGGAGTATTCGCATGTGCATGCGCCCTAACAGAACTGCTATCAGTGTGGCTGCCATTGTGCCTAAAAGCTGCAGTATCTGGGACGCAGGAGCTTTGTTCAGGACCAACAGACTGGATAGCTGATTTTTTAGGGATACGATTCTTGATTGGGGCAACCTGATCCTTGCATTGACTGTGTCCAGTTCTGCCCCTATAAATGTAATATGCTGCGAAAGCGATAATGCAGATTTTTCGAAATTTAGGGTTATGCCCAACTGGGAACAAAGGTTTATGGTGCAGTCTCTTGCTTGAATTAGTTGATGCCTAGAGGTGGCGGTGAGGAGCCAGTCGTCCAGATATGGAAACACCCGGAATCCTAATAGTCTCAGATGAGCCGTGACCACTGCCATACATTTGATGAACACCCTAGGGGCTGTGGTGAGACCAAAGGGCAGGGCTCTGAATTGGTAATGACTGGCTTCCAGCTGGAAACCCAGGTGATCTCTGGATGATCTGTCCATTTTGATGTGGTAGTAAGCATCCTTGAGATATACAGAGCACATCCAATCACCCGTTAAGAACGGGAGAATCGATTGCAGCGTGACCATCCGGAACTTTTCCTTCTTGATGAAGGTGTTGAGTTTGCTGAGGTCTAGTATGGGCCTCCAGTCCCCTGTTTTCTTTGGAACTAAAAAGAACCTTGAGTAAGTTCCGGATCCTATTTGGTCCGCCAGGACTGGCTGGATGACTCTCTTGTCTAGTAGGTTTTGGATTTCTATAGTTGCTAGTTTTCTCAGACTGGGTGGAACATTTGGGATCTTCGTACACATGGGTGGGGTTTTTGTAAAGGGAATGTAGTAACCTCTGGCAATGATGCTTTTTACCCAAGAATCCATTGTGATGCTTAGCCAGGCCCTTTGGGTATAAAGCTAAGCGACCGCCGACTGCCTCCAGAGTAGGACAGCCGAGCTTCCTTTCAGGAACGCTGATGGGGCTTACCAGAGAACTGTTCCCTGTCGCCCTGGTTTTGCAGACCGCCTCTGCCGTTTGGACGGCGTCTCCCGTTTTTGCCCCCTCCTCTGGCCCCTAGAGGGGATATCAGTAGGTGTGTTTTGGAAAGCTCCTTGGGGTTTTCGGAACCACATTTTCCCACTTCGTTGCCCTTTGGGGTATGGTCTAGTTGGAGTGGAAAAACGGACTCCTACAGCAGAGTCTTTCCTACTTGTTCACACCTAGTAAGAGTCTCCTTAACTTTGGGTCCGAACAAGGCGGACCCATCGAATGGGGTATTGACGAAGGAAGACTTAAAGGCTTCCGCAAAGGCGCATCCAGGACGGTCTCCGAAGAGCTATTGCTGAGCCTGCCGCCCTACTCGATCCATCGGCAGCATAAGAGATGAGTCGCATGGATGAGTTTACTATTGAATTAAGGGTGTTGAGTTGTGCAGTCACCTTTTCAGAGACTGCATCAGCTGTATTACCCTGGAGAGCATCTCACAACTCTTTCAGGAGATCTCGTTGAAGGCGGGTAAAATGTGTTAGGTAGTTAAGCGATCTCATGGAAAATGCCGCAGAACTAAATATGCATTTCCCATACCTGTCCATCATCCCAGAATCTCTATTAGGAGGATGGACAGCAGAAGAGGTTTCAGACACCTCTTTCTTGGTGGCCGCCGCCACCACCATGGCATCAACCGGGACTCCTTTTGTAAGAAAGGCCTCATCTGTAGGGGAAGTAATAAACTTGTTGGGCCTCCGAGGGACCGGATCCAGAGAGTCAGGGGACTCCCACGCCCTTCGAGCAACCAGCTCCATCAGTTCATCGAAGGGCGGAGAAACCCAGGAGGTGGACGGTTGAGATCCAAAGGCCTTCGGGGGGACCGACTCGTCCTCAGTAGGAGCAAGGGACTGCCAATCACCCCTCTGCCTTAAGATTTCCAATATGTCTGCAAATGAGACATCCTCTGAGGGGGATCATGGGGACCCTTCTGATTCCTCCAAGTCTGTATCCGATGCGAGGGATTCCTGTGGGGAATCCAAGTGCCTCCTTTTGCACAATCTCTTTCTAGGTACTTCATCGGTGGGAGAATCCGGTGAAGTCCCCAGAGAGGAGGGGCCAACCCAATGGGGATACCTGAGGCCCTGCATCTCGATGCTTGGTGGGAATCAGCGGGGAAGAGGTAGAAAGAGGCCATTTAGGGGGAGGGGAAGACAGATCCGAGGAGGTAGTAGTCTTAGCAGACATGACCTTCCTCATGGCATCGAAGGCACCAGAATCTTGGTCCAAGAAGTCCGTTGGCTCCGAAGAAACCGGCAGCTCTCCCCCGGCTGAGATCCCCTCTCCAATCCAGATGATGGAGCCGAGGCCACCTGCGCCAAAGCCCCGAGTGGAAGGGTCGGAAACGAAGAATCAGTTCGACTCTCCACCCCGGAGCCAGCGAGGGACTGTCAGCCCCAAGATTCCCCGATTGGAAGCAAGGAGATCAAGGTCGAAGAAGCCGAGGGAGGTGGATCGAACCTCGGCTCTGAGCGCTCTACCAACATTGGTTCCGCCTGCCCCGGCTCCGAACGCTTGGTTGGCTTCGGAGGAGGAGGTGGAGAAATTATGGCTGAGGTTTCAGGCTTCGAAGCCGATTGGCTCGAAGCAGACAGCATTTTGGCCAGGGCCGGCTTCTCTAAGAGCCTCTTAACCACTCGGTCCAGATCCACATCGGACAGCCTCGAAGAATGCATCAAGGGATGGGTCGAAGGAGCCGAAGAGGGCACCGACTGAAGAATTGGAGACTGAGGAGTCTCCAATATCGGTTCCACAACTGGGCTCCAAGGTAGAGGTTCGATACATGGTTCCAAGGCCTGTGGAGCCGATGTACGAACCACACCAGAGGAACTCGGAGCCGATGACTTGGGCTCCGAGGATCCTTTGGAAGACTTCGACCCCTTCGAAGCCTTGGAAGAGGTCAGCCTTGTCTAAACTAGTCTGAAAATCCGGCTTCAGGAGTCCTCTATCTACCAGCTTCCTCCGCCTTTCCAAGAGAACCCTGGCGCTAAAGGAGTGGCAGAGCACACCTCTTGTAGGTGCACCGAGCCCAAAATGTAAACGCAGGTGGAGTGACTGTAACAGACATCTTTTGACCGCACTCACACCTTTTAAAACCTGACTTTTGCTTTTCTGACATTTTCTAAGAAAAAATTCAAGTCCCTGAATTTTACTTGTCCAAAAAATTTAGTAGCTACACTCACAACTAGTATAAAATAACTTCCTATGGAATAATATAGAATAATATGTATATATATCTATAAACACACTAAATATTCTAATATTAAACTATCACGGACTATACAATGAACACTAGGTATATATATAAGATAATACACACACACAATAGCTGACAGAGCCCTGTCACGCCCAAGAAAAAAGAGGCCTAAAGTCCTGAATAAAAACTTTTAGAAAAAGTCCTAACAAGGTTACACTAACAGGTAACAACCTTAATACTATAATAAGGATAGTAATCTAAATATATAAAAACTAAGTTTAGTCAAAAATATTATTAATATACAAGATTTTAAATCACTGGCCCGAGCTTCCTCCGACGAGCTGTTGATCCATTGCAGCGGCAAACTAGATCTGGGGATTCACAATAGAGCATCATGGGATATACACTAGGTCTCGAGCTTCTCAGAGTTTGAGCTTGAAAGCGGCCGATTCAGAGCCGAGGGATCGGCTCCGACCCCACTTCTAAGAACAAAACGGCGAGATAGAACAACTTCACATTGACTGTTTCATAGGAGATGGTTTGAGAGAACCAAGAGAGGAAGAGTTTGAGGACTGGGATGTTGTTACCTGGAGGTATATAAAAGAAAATGTCAAATTTCTTGTGGGTATTTCAGCTGGAAAAAAATCTGAAGTTGATAAAGACAGAGGTTGGAGGGTGGACTGATTAGAGTAGAGAATGGCAATGCCACTGCCTTTTTTATAAGCCAATCCTTTCAGATAATGTTGTAGCCTGGTGGCAGGATTTCATTGTTGGATATATGAGGCTTGAGCAAAGTTTCAGAGAGACACAAAACGTCAGGGGTGTATTGGGACATCCAAGTGTGGAGAGGGGAGATTTTGTTCATGATACTTTGGATGTTCATAGATATGATAGATTTTTGGTAGGTGTGCCTGCATAAATTTGGGAAGAGGAATTCGGGGTAGCATATTGGGGGTGCAGGGGGGGTAGGCTGGGAGAGAGGAGCTGCGAGTTGGTCCAGGGTTTGGATGAATGTCAACTGATAATAGCAGGTTTAAAAGGGTAGTCTGAGGGAAGAGAAGTTAAGGAGGTAGTTTTCAGATTTAGTTTTTAGGGAGGTGGTTGGTGGAGGGAATAACAATTCTAAATACGATGGAGTTAGAGTGAAGAAAAAGAGGTGGGGCTTTTGGAAAAGAATGGACGGTAGAGAGAGAAATTGGAGGATTGGTAATAGTTGAAGAAAATAACCTAAGTGGGACAGAGTATTGTTAGGAGGTGGCAGTGGAGGTTAGAAAGAATGAGGGTGGAAAAGATAAGCAGAAAACAGCTCGAGAAATTTGTTAGTGGGGTGAGCATGGTATGGCAGTATTTAGTCAGTGGGGGAAAAAGCAGGAAGTACTTACAGGTGGTGGAGGGGACTATGTCTATAGCAGACTGAGACAGCACGTTATGTGAAATATGTATGAGGTGACAGCTGGTTGAAGGAGGAAGTGAGGTGGCAGAGAGGGGTGTGGTCAAAGGGTAGAGAGTACAAGTCAAATGAAAGTGGGGCTGGGTGAAAATGGGGGTATGGTAGGGGAACAGAGTGGGTAGAAGCAGAACAGCAAAACGTAAGGGGAGAAAAAAAAGACACTCAGATTGTAATTCCTATTTTATGTGGAAAAAATAGCTAATAAGAAATAAATGTAGCAGTGAGAGCTACTGGGCTTTCATTACGTATGAGGTGCTAGTATGAGTCGGGGAAAATTAGAAGTTATGTACTCACCATAACGTTCCATCTGAGTAGGTGACTTCATTTGGATGCAACCTGTGGGTATCGGATCCGACCTCGGATCCGAGCCGGCATTTCAAAAGCTTAGGCTCCGAGCTCCTAGCTCCTCCCTCTTACCCATAACCCCTTGCCAAGCCCTGACTGACCTCAGATTGAGTTTGCCTAAATAATACTGACTACAGTACATGAACCAAGCATAAATACTCGCTCTATAAAGGTCAGGGGGATGGAGGATGGTTGCATCCAAATGAAGTCACCTACTCAGATGGAACGTTATGGTGAGTACATAACTTCTAAATCTGAAGTAGGTAGACTTCATTTGTCTGCAACCTGTGGGACAGAGTCCCCAGCTACCTGAATCTTGGGTGGCCGTCATGGAAGGATGTTCGAGCACCGCTGAGCCAAAGGATGCTCTTCCCTGGAAACAACATCCACCTTATAATGAGAAATAAAGGTATGAGGCGAGGCCCAAGTAGCTGCAGCAGATATCATCCAATGACACACGGGACTTAAAGGCGGCTGACGTGGAGACTGCCCTAGTAGAATGAGCTGTAACCCTCTGAGGAGCAGGTCTACCTGAAGTGTCATAAGCCTGCAGAATACAATTAGCAATCCACCTAGATAGTGTGACTTTAGACACTGCTTTACCCAAAGCAAATTTAGCAAAGGAGACGAACAGCTGATCTGATTGCCTGTGACCAGCTGTTCTGTGAATATAAAATCGTAATTGTCTATGAACATCCAAGGAATGCAATTTGTATTCCCTTTGTTTGAGTACTTGGGAAAAAACACAGGTAAATTGATTGATTGGTTGATATTAGATTCTGAAGAGACCTTCGGAAGAAAAGATGGATTGGTCCTGAGGCACACCCTATCTGGAAAGAAAGAAAGGTAAGGTGGCTTGACGCATAGAGCCTGAAGTTCAGACACTCTTCTGGCTGAAGTGATAGCTACTAAGAAGGCAGTCTTCCAGGAAAGGTACTTTAGGTCTGTAGAAGCTGCAGGCTCGAAGGGAGGAGCAGTAAGAGCTTGCAGAACTAAAGATAGGTCCCAAGGTGGTACAATCTCCTTGACTGGAGGCCTCAACAAAAAAATCCCTTTGAGAAAGGTTTTGCACAATTTCGCCGTCATGAGGGGAGCTGACTAATGACCAATGTGATAATGCGAGATGGCTGCCAGTTGTACCTTAATCGTGGAAGAACTTGCCCCTTGATGAAAGAGGTCTGTTAAAAAATCCAGCACTGCTGACATAGGTGCTGAGAAAGGGTCCAAAGTTCTCTGAACTGCCCAAATAGAGAATCTCTTCCATTTACTCCGATAAACCTGCCTAGTGGAAGGTTTATGAGCTGCCACTAAGACGGCCTTGACCGGTGACGAGATACCGGGAGTCCTAATCAAGGATGGAACTGGAGCAGCCAAGCTGTCAATTTCAGGGTGCGTAGATTGGGAACCGAAATTCCCAGAGGGTGGGAGATGAGATCCGGAATCGGATCCAGAATCCAGGCCAGACTCTCATGGCCTCTCGACAAAGGGGATAGGACCTGGTTCCTCCCTGTTTGTTGATGTACCAGACTACCGACATGTCTGTCTGAATCGCAGTAGTCCCTGAAGGAAGAACGTGGTGAAGTGCTTGCAACGCTAGGAGCACCGCCCTCATTTCCAGGACATTTATATGCAACGACGTCTCTGTGGGGTTCCACGTGCCTTGGACAATCTTTCCCGCAGAATGCCCCCCCCCCCCACCCGAGGCAAGAAGCGTCCGTGGTCACTGTGGCTCGGGGAAATGCAGCACAAAAGGGTCTCCCTGTCAGGGGCTCCGGAGAAAGAAGCCACCAAAGAAGGGAATCCTTGCACGCTTTGCTGACCGCTATCAGAGTGTTGAGAGAGGAACAGAGAGGGGACCACTGAACTTGAAGGGTCCACTGAAGAACCCGCATGCGTAAGCGTGCATGAATAAGAAGCGGGATAGCTGCCGCCATAGAACCTAGGGCCCTCAGGACCGAAGCTGCAGTCGGAAATGGTTGCAGGACCGCTGCTACATGACACTTCAGGTTGGCTATTCTGTCTGGAGTGAGGAAGGCTCACATTGACCTGGTGTTTAGCCTTCCTCCTATGAAATCTATAGCTTGTGTGGGGTGCAGTAAAGATTTCTCCCAGTTGACAGTGATGCCCAGCCTTGGGGCTAGTCGAAGAAAGTAGTCCCTTGCTGAGCACAGAAGATGCCTTGATGATGCCGTCAGGAGCCAGTCGTCCAGGTACGGAAAGACCTGTAATCCCTGGAGCCTCAGGTGGGCCGCTACCACCGCTAGAACCTTGGTGAACACCCTGGGGCTGAGGTGAGACCAAAGGGAGGACCCTGAACTGGTAATGACTGGCTCCCAGCCGGAAGCGAAGGAACCTCCTGGACCGTCTGTCCATGCGAATGTGGTAGTACGCGTCCTTGAGGTCGATGGAGCACATCCAGTCGTTCTCCTCAAGAGGGGAGTATAGATTGAAGGGTGACCATCCGGAACTTTTGCTTGGTTACTGACAGATTCAGCAGGGAAAGATCTAAGATGGGTCTTAAGTCCCCCGTTTTCTTTGGCACTAAAAAGAACCTGGAGTAAAACCCTGACCCGGTTTGATCTGGGGGACGGACTGGATAGCTCTTTTTTCTAGCAGCTGTTCGATTTCGATAGCTGCTGCCTCCCTTTGGTCGGGTGGAACATCTGGGAGGCTGCGAGATCTGGGAACTTTGTACAGGGGAATTGTATAACCTCTGGATATCACGCGAAGCACCCAACGGTCTGATGTGATGGAATCCCAAGTAGTTAGGTGCCTCGAAAAACGCCCCCGACTGCCTCCAGAGACGGACAGCCGGGCAACCCTTCAGGGCTGCTGCGTGGGTCTCTCAGAGAAAGGTTCTCTGGACCCAAAGTTTCTAGGAGCCCCCCTGCCTCTAGGACGGCGACCTCCCTGTCCTCCTCTGCCACGGGAGGACTGGTTATCCGGAGCAGGTTGGGACTGCTGCGATTTCCGGAACCACATCTTCTTCTGTCCCTTTTGGTTCTTCGAGAAGGACCTCTGGGGAGCTGAGAAGCGGACTCCGACGGCAGACAGCGTCTTCCCGTCCTTTTCGCTCTGGACCAGTGTTTCGCGAACAGTCTTGCCAAACAAGGCAGAACCATCAAAGGGGGCATTCGTGAAAGTCGCCTTGAAGGGCTCTGCAAAATCACAGTGGCGGAGCCAGGCCTGCCGCCTCATGACTAGGCCTGCTCCGCTGGCTCTAGTGGCTCCCTCGGTAGCGTGAGAAAGTAGCCGCATAGATGCATTAGAAACCGCTCTAAGAGTGGCCATTCGGGTGGAGTATACCTGCTTATCCTCACCCGACATGGACTCTGGGGGAGATGCAGCGTATTCTTTAATCAGATCCCGCTGCATCCTGATGACGTGTGCCATGTAGTTCAGCGCTCTCAAAGAGAAGGTTGCTGAACTGAAAACTCGCTTCCCAATGCGATCCATCGAGCGAGACTCCTTGCCCGGAGGATGCATAGAGGGACTCTCCTGGGCCAATTCCCTCTTAGTGGCTGCAGCCATCATCATGGCATCTACTGGGGGGCCCTTGCTCCAGTGAGTGCGGTCTGCCGGAGGGGAAAGGATACGGTCAGGACGCTTGGGTACAGGCTCAACGGTGTCCGGATCCTTCCACGCTCTGATGGATATAAGGTCCACCAGAGGGTCGGCAGGAGGGGACACCCAAGAGGTAGATGGGCCCGCCTCGAATGCCTCCAAGAACACAGACTCGTCTGAGGAAGCCTTGGGGGCAAAACACCCCCCCCCTGATCCTTAACATTTCCATGTCTCCAAATGAGACGTCTTCAGGGGGTGATCTTGGGGAGCCTTCCCCTTCATCCAAGTCTGTGTCTTCGGTAACGGACTCGGGGGAGTCCATGTGCCTCCTTTTTGCACTTACGCTTCCGAGGTACTTCATCGGGGGGGCTGTCCGAGGAGTACTCTTCCGCAGCTGGATGTTCCAAGGGAACTACTTGGGACATCGAGGCAGGCTGTCCCTGGGACCGGCTGGTGGGAGCCTGGCCCAATTGCAAGGGAGTGCGGGATGGAGCCGTGGCAGGGACCGGGGGGTCCGGACGTCCTCAACAGTGCCCTTTCCACTACGTCGAAGGCCGAGGGGAGCCAGCTTCTAAACCCCGAGCCGACCCCACTGGATCCGACCACGGATCGGAGCCGGGCGAAAACCGCCGGATCCGAGACCGGTGTGCTCCGACCTGGACGGAGCCGAAGACACACCAGCTCCCTCGGATCCGGGGCTCGGTCCTCGGCTCCGAGAGGTCGGGTCCGGCACCAAGCACTCAAGGGATGGGACGGATCCGAGGTGCGCCGACCTATCGGATCCGACCCACCCCCGGATCCAACTCTGCCCGGCGCCGACAGCTCCGAACCCAAGGTATGGGTCAGAGAAGGAGCCAAAGGGGGTCGAAGCCCCTCCCGGATGGGGGGGGGGGCTAGGAGCACTCCCATTTGCATTTGGGCCTGGATGAATTTCCTCATCATCCCGTCCATATCTGCTTCACTCATGGAGAATGTGGGTCTGGTGGAGGCCACCGGCGGGCCTAGAGAGCCGCCTTGGGGACCTCACTGAAGGGCTAGCCTCCTCCTCCCCGGGCCCAGGAGAGAACCGAGGGGAGTGGAGCCGAGGAGGAGGAAAGCTAGAAGGCACAGGGGAGGCCCGCTTAGATGGAGGAGCCGAACTGGAGGTTTCAGCTCTCCGTTTGTGGTGCCTCTCCTGTGCCTCTCCTTCTCTCTCTCCCTAGAAGACTCTCTCCTCCGGCATCTTAGAGGGAGGTTGAGTCCCAGCCGGTGGAGGAGAGCCCACAGCAACTGCTTGCTGAGTAGAAGGGCAGAAGCCGGCGGTATCTGGAGGAGAAGTCCCGCCAGCACCAGCTTCGACCTCCGCCTCAAAGCTCGGGGGTTGAACCCTGCACAAATGGTACAACCAGATGACAGGTGCTCAACCCCCAAGCATTTAATGCACCGAGTGTGGCCATCCGCTGGGGACAGCTTATGGCCACACTCGGTACATTTAGAGAATACAGCCTTATGGGCTTCAGACATAAGCCCTAACAGGCCTCAAACAAACACACACACACAAACTACGCAAAACCCGAGAAAAGTTTAAAAGAAAGAGAGAGGAAAGCCTAACACAATCACTTCTAACTAACTAAATTAAAAAAGTTAAGGTTTTTGAAAATTTTTCTGTCAGAAAAACTTCTGTCCCTAGGAGCTCTGGAATCCGTCGCAACTTGAAAGCGGCAAACGAAATCTGGGGTCAGTCAGGGCTTGGCAAGGGGTTATGGGTAAGAGGGAGGAGCTAGGAGCTCGGAGCCTAAGCTTTTGAAATGCCGGCTCGGATCCGAGGTCGGATCCGATACCCACAGGTTGCAGACAAATGAAGTCTACCTACTTCAGATGTAGCTTTAAAAATGCCTGTACTGTATCTATTTGCTATATCTGCAAAAGCGGGGGGTAACAAACAATATGAACACAAGACGTACTGAGTTTAAAATAGTTAAGGGTCAAGCTTGCGGTGAAGGGGTGGAGTCGGCTGCTGACCTAGGAGGAGGAGGTGTGCTCTCCCGGTAAGTAAATAATGCATAAAATAACATACAAGATAAATATGGATGGTTCAGAGTAGGTTCTGAAGCACTGTATAGGAAGGACCGCGGCAGCTGAACGTTGTAGGATTTAGGCAGTTAAGGCCAGGACTAAAAATAAAACAAAATAAGAGCAGTTGGGGACAGATAGGAAAACGAGCGTACAAACACAACAGTGGAAAGTACAGTGTTGCCCTATGGAGTCAAACACTATTATACAAATCTTATGAGGAAACCATACAGTTGCAGACACCAAACAATAACTAATGTGACAGTACTAGATAACATCCTACATTAACTAGTGTGCTCCAGTGATACAGCCAAGCCGCACAATGCTGAACAATACACGGCAAAACAAACAAAAAAAAAAAAAGAGAAAGCTAGGCTAACAGACCTAACAGATGTCTAGCTGCCTCTAAAGTGCAGAGAGAAACAAATATTAAGTCATAACACTAGCTCACTTTACTGTAGTTGCTTACAAACAGAAACAACAAACTAAAATGTACAACACTTGCAGGAGACTCATAGCATGCCAGGTGTTCAGGCAGGAGGGAACCAGGTGTTTTAAAAATGGTGCCCAGACTTCAAGGGATATTTAAAATCTCTTACTGGGCAATTGGGGGGGGGGGGCATTGCAGGAAAGGGTATGGGGAGTGTGAGAAAGCCAGAACAGCAAAAAGAATAGCAAAAGTAAGGGGAGAAAAAAAAAAAAAAACAGATTGTAATTCCTGTTTTACACAGAAAAATAGCTAATGATGAGAAAAAAATGTAGCAGTGAGATATACTGGGCTTTCATTACATATGAAGTGTTAGTATGAGTTGGGGAAATGCAGCTGCAAAAATGGCTGTACTATATTTGCTACATCTGTAAAAAGAGGGCAACAATATGAACACAAGACGTATTGAGTTTAAAATAGCTACGGAAACGGACGGCCAGGTATGGGCCCGATGTTCTAGCACCATCCAATTTCAGGGCTAGTTGATTCTGCAGGTGAGCTGTTACATGCACAGCAGCTGGCTTCCTCCCATCAGTCGCTGGTGCTGGGAGCAGAGGGAGCTAGGCTGCGATGAGTAGGAGGGCCACTGTGATGGCACTGAAGCCCAGGGTGAGGGCCCGGGTGGCTCCACCGTGGGTGCAGATCTTGGTGGTAGTAGCAAACATTCAAACGAGAGCTTTGAAGGCCAAAGTGCAGAAGGGTTCCATGTGAACAGCAGTTGAACATGGGTCAGTCAGTCCTGAGAGATAGGCGAGTGCCATTCTAAAGGGACGGTGATGGCCTCAGTCGCCCTCGGACAATCGAAAGGGAGTCTGGTTCAGATCCCCAAATCCAGAGTGGCAGAGATGGGCGCCTTACGGTGTCTAGTGCGGTGACACAAATGATCCTTGAGAAGCTGGCGGGGCCCCTGGGAGAGTTCTCTTTTCTTTGAGTCCCCCCCCCCCAAGCTTGACCCTTAACTATTTTAAATGTTTTAAAAAGACAACATACTGGAAAATCTTTTTCATTTGGAGAGATAAGACTTCCTAGTACTGGGTTTCCTGGCCTCCTGCTCTGAGAATAGGTGTCTAAAAAGGAATCAGGGCTCTATCACCCACAGAGTCAGCTGTAGAGTTGTCAAGTGTGGGTGGATGAGGGAGCTCTTGTGTTGTGTGAGTGGGGTCTACTCTGTGACGTAACTTGTGATGACTGCCCTTGGCTAGGTGCAGGAGAAGGGGAACCAATGCTGTATTGACCAAAAGGAAGTAACCAACAAGATTTTTGGTTTGTCCTGCTGAATCTTCAGCAGGACTTTCGGAATGAGTGGGAGGAGAGGGAATGCATACAGAAACTTCCCCTTCCAGGATATTGACAAGGCATCCCACTTTCTATGCCAGGGGGTGACGTTCCCTGGCACAAAATTTTGGTAGACTTATGTTCATGGGGGAGGCAAACAAGTCTATCTGAGGAATATCCCACTGAGGGACTATGTCCAGAAAAACATCCCTGTGAAGCATCCATTCATGGACCTGTGTTATGATCTGCTCAGGATGTCTGCCACAGAGTTCTGTTTGGAGGGGATATAAACTGCCTGCAGAGAAATCTGAAGTTGTATGGCTAGTCTCCAGACCTGTAAAGCTAGTGTGCACAGGAGGTATGATTTGGTTCATAGGTTGATACTAGGCTATCTGCCCTAGGGCACTTATAAGCCTAGCCAGAGTGTGTTTGCCTTTCACCACCCTTTTAGATTAGTTGACTGTGCCTCTGTATAGTAGGTCACAGAAGATAGCCCTTTTAAGGTTAGTTTACTGTGCCTCTGTCTAGTAGTGACACAGAAGAGATCCCAGGGGTAAACCTACGATCTCCCATCCACTCGTCAAGATTTCTCTTGAAGAGTATCATTAAGGGGCTCTGCCTAACATGGATTGGGATTTTGTTCCAGAGAGAGGGGAGCCTCTGGGATATGAATCTGTCCCTCCAGCATGTCCTATTTATTTCTGTGCTGAGGTTTAAGTCCCTGGAGCGTGTAGCTCTACGGGATTTGGATTTCCTGAGGTGGAGCATGTTCATTAATTCTGGGTTGGACATGGCTTTATACGTCAGGCACAGATCCCCTCTGACTAGGCGGTAAGCAACTGAGTAGAGCTGGAGTTTCTTTAGCCTAACTGCGTAGGGCATCTGGGTCCCTTGATCCTCTTGGTGAGGTACTTTTGGGGTCTTTCCAGTTGCTGCAGGTGTCGGGTAAGGTACATCCCAAATGGGGCATTGTATTCAATTATGGGCCTGATGAGTGATGAGTAGAGGGGCACAATGACCTCTCGATCTAGATGTGAACCCTTTCGTGATAAGGTGGGCTATACAGAAGGTCTTTCTAACCACTTTGGCAACGTGACTGTCAAACAGGAGAGATTGCTATCTACTTGGGTCCCCAAATCCCTAATCACTTCTTCTGTACTTAATGGATTACCACCTATGTGGTAATTTGTGGGCACTTTGTTTTTCCCAAAGGGGATGACTATGCACTTTTTGGCATTTAGCTTTAGGCCATGGCTCTGGCACCAGTTATCAGTCTCTGAGAGACCCTTTTGGAGGATGCTTGTGTCAGTCGGCGAGTCGATTATGGCACCCAGTTTGCAGTCATCTGCGAACTTGGTCAGCCATAGTCCTCCCGTGTTAGCCTGTACCTCAGAGAAATATATACCGAAGAGAGGTCCCAGGACTGAGCCTTGTGGGACGCCACTTGTAACTGGTTTAGAGTCTGACATGGCACCTGCAATTCTGACTATGTGGGTTCTATCCCTGAGCCAGTTTGCAACCCATCTTGGGACATAGGGGTTGATATTTTAGCTGGTGAGCCTATTTATGATGCCCGAATGGGGTATTGTGTTGAAGGCTTTTGCGAGGTCCAGGTAGGATGTGTGAACTACCTTCCCTTCATCTATGGCCTTGGTGACTGTTTCAAAGAAGTCGACCAGGTTCAAGAGGCAAGATCTGCCCTTAGAGCCGAATTGGGTAGGATCCAGTGTTTGGAGGTTCCCAATGTCTTTGTTTATGAGTTCCATGATGATATGCTCCATAGCTTTGCAGACCAGGCTAGTCAGGCTTATAGGGCGATAGTTTCTGGGGTCTGTTGTGGCACCACCTTTGTGGAGCGGGACCACTGTTGCTGTACGCCATTCCTTGGGTACATATCTTGTAGTATGGCTGAGATTGAACAGTGACTTTATGAGAGGGCTCAGTTCTTCTTGGAGCTCATGTAAGACGCAGCCCGGGACACCGTCCGGTCCCATTGATGCAGTGTTTTTTGCTTTGCAGAGGGCAGCTCTCACCTGTGCATCTGTGATATCAGGGAGGTTACACTCCGTTGGGATAGACATTTGCTCTTTTGGAGGGAAGGGGGGAGAAGTTTGCACTGAACCTGTCTGCCAGGATGTTGGCAATGTCTGTGGGTTCAGTGTATTTTTTGTCATTTTGCACTAACTCAGAGCATATCTGGGAGTTGCCACCCAGGTTCCTGACATAACTAAAGGAGGCCTTGTGATTATCTTTAGTGTCTTGTGCAATTTTTCTTTCAAAACTGGCCTTAGATGATTTTATGAGGTATCATAGTTTCTTCCTAGTACTGATCAGAGATGCCTTCCCTTTTTGGGATTTTGCTCTATCATGTAGTAGCTTCCTCCTTCTGTTGTATAGCTTATTTATGGGTGGGGTCCACCAGACAGGTCTCCTGCCTTTGGAGAAATGAGTCTTGGTTTTATTTGGGATAGCACAATCCATGCATTCCTGTAGGTGTCCATAGAATGCGTTTGCACAGGATTCTGCGGTTTGGGACGTATTTTCCACTGGCCTGGGGGTTTTGAAGGATTCCACCTCAGTTTTGAGAAGTGTGAAGTTTGCTTTTGAGAAATTCTTCACCGTGGTTTCCTTTGCTGGGGGTGGGGACGGGATATGGATGTCCAGTGAGATTAATTTATGGTCAGATCTTACCAATGAGGGGTATACCTCTGGTATGGAACACAGAGTCCCCATGTTGGTGATGATCAGGTCCAATATGTTTTCCCCTCTTGTGGGAGTGGTGACCATTTGTTCCATAGCATTTGAGTTTATAAATTCTAGGAACCGTTGGGCAAGGGTGTTGGGGCTTGAGTAGTGCTCCCAGTCTATGTTTGGGTAGTTGAAGTCACCCAATATAATGGTGCTTGGCGAGACCTTCATATTCTCCAGTGTTCTCAGGAAAGCAGAGTGGGGTTCCTGAGTTTGGGAGGGTGGTCTGTAGCAGGCTACAAACTGAAAGGCAGTTTTGCCCACTGTTAGTTGCACATGGATGGTCTCAGATGCTTCGTGCAGTGCCACTAACTTGGAGGTGTTGGTATCTTTGATGAATATGGATACTCCCCCTCCTTTTGTGGTTCGGTCCGAGTTTTGGGGCCGAAAAGCATGGTATGAGGTATAACCTGGTAGTGCTGGGGTGCTCTCGGGAGCCTTGAACCAGGTTTCTGTTACTGCACAGATATCAATATTCTCCATACTGAGGAGAGCCTTGAGTGCGTGCATCTTGAGGTTTAGACTTCTGGCGTTGAGCAGCATTACCCTTAGTTTCTTTTTCCTTGTGTTGTCTATGGAGGTGTGTTTGTCTTTTGAGCCTTGCCTAAAAAAGGCACTATGGGGGTGACAAGAGCCTTAGCCAGAATTCGAAAGCCCAGGGGTGACAGGTGCAAGCCGTCCCTAGCGAAGCAATGTGGCTTGTCGAAAATGTCATCCCAGGCTGGCAGACACTGGATCCCTTTTGAATGACACCAACACTTTAGCCAATTGTTAAAATTGATCATTTTGTCTTTATACTGGGGCATCATTCTTGGTGAGGGTAAGATGCTACTCAAGGTCAGGGTCATACCGGCCTGGGCTACATGATCAGAGAGCTCCTCTATGTCTCTCTTCATGTAGTCCAGGGAGGTACATCTCAGGTCATTCACACCAGCATGGACAATGACGGAGTCATATTTGTACTTGCTTTGAAGTGACCTGAGTGCTTGTGTTATGTGGCGGATCCTGGCGCCCGACAGGCAGCTTACAGTGACCTTCTTGTTCAGCCTGGTGAGTGGGACGTCAGTGTGTCTGACAATAGAGTCAACTATTACAAGTGTATTACGTGTGTTGTTTAGCCTTAAGGGCTGTGACTGTGGCACACTGACTTTGTGAACTATGTGATACGTGGATATTGTTGTGGGGTAGCGGTTGCTTGGATGTCTGCTTTGGAGGTCTCTGCTGCTTGGGCAGATTTTTATTTAGAGCCTCAGAGTATGTTTTTGCGTGTTTGTGTGTTTAGTTTGCTGTTGCGATAGGTCTATGTGAGGCTGGATTTGTGGTGTGTGTGGTTACCTTCTCCTCCTGACTGACTGCACCAGTACTGGATTGAGAGGGCTCAGCCTCCAGTTTGGCTATATAGTTGCATCTCTCACATATATTTGAGCTTGTTGGGAGGAGGAGAGGGTGGTCTGTGTACATAAGGCAGTTGTAACATTGCCTCAAGATTCCAGATTCTCCAGCTGGACTGGAGAGTAAACCCAAAACTGACTTTTGGACATGCCAAAAAAGTATAAGGAACTACTTTTTGACTGATCAAAAAGGACCAATAGGGAGCAAAGTACTTAAAGGGAGTATAAGAGGGTGTAGTGCTTTAGTTTATTAGTGCTTACTTATAAGATTACTTATACGAGCAAGTTCAGGGCTTTAGAATGAAAATAGAGTGCTTACTTTGAGATTTAGAACAGTTCTAAGGGAAAAAGTGAAGAGCAGACTTTGTGGAGCCGGAACTAGTTTAAACCCGTTTAAGCGGCACTGCACTATGCGCAAAATCGTGCAAAACCATGCAAATGCAGGTTTTAAAGCAGGGAAACTGAAAGAGATAGGAATTGACCCAAAATGGCCAATAAGCTACTAGTTTCAGGGCTGAGACCACTCCTCCAGGGACAGATAGGATGCTCAAAGCTCCCCACACTCACTGAACAGAGAAACTTCCTCCTATCCAAGTAAGGATATGGGCAACACAGGAAACTATATCACAGTCCGGAATTCAGCAAAACCTGAAATCTGGACTAATCTAGTTTAGCAAAGGCGGGAAAAGAGAATTTTTTTTTTTCAGGAAACAGCAGAAAAACACACAGAAAACACTGTAAATGCTATAAACAGGATAGCGCACTTTAGTGTGTAGTCTACAACAGTTATACAATACAAAAACAACTTAAATTGATATAAAACAAGTGCAAAAACTGCAAAAAGCAGAAGGCAAATGCAATTTAAACTTTTTAAAGCACAGATCAGTTAGAAATTCGCTTTTTAGGCGGGAAAAGGCGGTCAGAGCAAAAAAACAAAGGAAAAAAATACTTAAATCTGGAAAAGTCTCTCTTGGGTCTCTGTTGCCTGTATCACTCTGCAGGACACCACGAGGAGCTGTGCGGAGTTGTATACTAGTGCAAATGCAAGTCTTAAAGCAGGGAAACTGAAAGAGATAGGTATTGACCCAAAACGGCCAATAAGCTACTAGTTTCAGGGCTGAGACGACTCCTCCAGGGACAGATAGGCTGCTCAAAGCTCCCCACTCTCACTGGTGAACAGAGAAGCTTCCTCCTATCCAAGTAAGGATATGGGCAACACAGGAAAATATACCACAGTCCAGAATTCAGCAAAACCTGAAATCTGGACTAATCTAGTTCAGCAAAGGTGGGAAAAGAGAATATTTTTTTTGTTTTTTTTTTTTTGTTTTTGCTTTTTTTCATGAAACAGCAGAAACACACACAGAAAACACTGTAAATGCTATAAACAGGCTAGCGCACTTTAGTGTGTAGCCTACAACAGTTATACAATACAAAAACAACAAACTGATATAAAACAAGTGCAAAAACTGTAAAAAGCAGAAGGCAAATGCAATTTAAACTTTTCAAAGCACAGATCAGTTAGAAATTCGCTTTTTAGGTGGGAAAATGCAGTTGGAGCAAAAAAAAACAGAAAAAAAAAAACTTAAATCTGGAAAAGTCTCTCTTGGGTCTCTCTGTTGCCTGTATCACTCTGCAGGACACCACGAGGAGCTGTGCGGAGTTGTATACAATAACAAACTTTTTAAATCACAGATTCGCTAAAAAAAAAGTACAGTTTTGTACCTACCATAAATGTAGATGTTCGAAGATCCACATTGCTGCAGTCCTTACTTATGGGTAGTCCGCTGTCCTCGGTCGGCCCGAATACCAAAGTATTAGGCTGACGTCGGTCATGGCGCCTAGATCTGACATCAGAGCGTCAGGGTATAAAGGCGCATGACCGACGTCATATCCTCAGTCTTTTCTTGCCCCAGATGTCAGAAGGCCAAACCAGAAAGGCCATAGCCAAAAACAGAACACCTCCCAAAAACATGCCCAACAACAACCATCACCTAAAGCATAGCACCAAGTCAAACTACAGAGGGGAAGGAGGGAGGGTAAATTGGACTGCAGCAATGTGGATCTTCGAACATCTACATTTATGGTAGGTACAAAACTGTACTATGTTCTTCATCTCACATTGCTGCAGTCCTTACTTATGGGTAGAATCCCAAAGCAACGGGAAAGGGAGGATGGTAAAAATCATAAAGCATTAGGGGCCACTAAAATGCCCTGTAAAATTGCAGTGGCAAATCCAGCCCTAGACTTAGAATAAAGAGGAAGGTGGTAATGTTTAGAAAAGGTATGCACTGAACTCCAAGTAGCTGCCTCCAAAATGTCTTTTGTAGATACCCCCCTTATAAAGGCCGTAGAAGTAGCAGTAGCCCTAGTGGAATGAGGCCTGATTCCAGCAGGAATCTCCTTACCATGATGGGAATAACAGAAAGAAATACAAAACCCAATCCATTTAGAAATAGTTTTGAAACAGGTTTACCCTGTGAACCCAAAGCAAAAGAAACAAACAATTGCTGAGACTGTCTGAACTCCTTGGTTCTGCTCAAATAATAACGCAACTGCCTGTGAATATCCAAAGTATGCAAAATTTTCTCCCTTTATTTTGGGGGTTTGCATAAAAGTAGGCAAATGAATAGTTTGATTTAAGGCCACACTAGAAACCACTTTAGGCATAAAGGAAGGATTAGTACGCAAAGATACCCTATCCTTATGAAAAATCAGGAAAGGCTCCACTGCCATGAGGGCCTGTAATTCAGAAACCCTTCTTGCAGAGGTAATGGCCAACAAAAAAGCAGTTTTCCATGATAAATACTTTAACTCGGCAGTAGCTGCAGGCTCAAAAGGTTGTAGAGTAAGTTTTTCCAACACAAAATTGAGATCCCAAGCAGGAGTAGGAGCTCTACGGGGGTCTTATATTCTTTGCCCCTCTAAGAAATTGCTTAAACCAAGGATGAGAGAATAAAGGAGGGTCACAATCATAGTGAGCAGAAATGGCTGCAGCATGGACCTTTATTGAGGAGAAAGACAAACCCCTGTCCAATAACTCAGTAAGATATTGAAGAGCAACACTTAAATCAGGTTTGGAGACATCAAAGTCCTTTCCTTTGCTCCAAATAAAAAATCTCCTCCATTTATCAGCGTAAACTTTCCTGGTACTAGGCCTCCTGGCCTCCAAAATAACATTCAAAACTTGTTGTGGAAGCTGAGACCCTCCAGAGTCTAAAACAGAATATGCCAGGCTGTTAGATGCAGAGACTGAATCTTGACATTGAGGAAGTGACTGTCCTCTTGTGACAAAAGGTGCGGAATCAAAGGAAGAGGCCACGGAGGTTCTTGTACTAAACTCCTCAGTAGTGGGTACCAGTGTTGTCGAGGCCAATCCGGTGCTATCAAAATCATGGTTGGCTTGTCTTGTCTGGCCTTCAAAAGTACCTTGGGAAGAAGAGGCAGAGGTGGAAAGGCATATACATGCAGATTGTTCCAACTGAAAGATAGAGCGTCCACCTTCCAAGCTGTGTGATGAAACATTTTTGTGCAAAACTTTGGCAACTGGTAATTTAGTGGAGAAGCGAACAGATCTATGTCTGGAGTTCCCCATAACACTGTCAACTGTTGAAATACATGAGGATCCAATTTCCACTCGTGAGGATCCACTATTTGTCTGCTCAATACATCCTGCTAAGGAGTTCTGTGCTCCTGGTAGAAACCTTGCCTGAAGATTGAGGTGTAGATTGAGAGCAGTTTCCCACAGAATCATCGCTTGCCTGCAAAGAGGGTAAGAATGGGTTCCCCCCTGCTTGTTGATGTACCACATGACAGTAGTGTTGTCTGTTTGAATCAACACCTGCCCTGGACGAAGTAAATCTTTGAAAGCCATCAATGCAAACTGGACTGCTAACATTTCCTTCAAGTTGATATGCAAATGTTGGAGTTTGACAGGCCACGTGTTTTGCACCCATTTTCCATTGAGGTGTGCTCCCCAAGCCTTGTCCGAGGCATCTGTCGTTAGAATCTGACTCGCCTCTGGCCGGGTCACAGAGAGTCCCTTGTTTAGGTGACATTCCTGAGCCCACCACAAAAATTCCTTCTGAATGCAAGGTATTATCCGAATGACTGTGTCTAGATCTTGGCAGTGCTGTGTCCACACATTTTTGAGATACCATTGAAGCTTCCTCATATGCAATTTGGCATTGGGAAGCACCAGAATACAAGATGCCATGAACCCCAAGGCTTGAAGGACTGTCCTTGCAGTCAGCCTGGACCGTAGAGACATTTGCTGGAAATAAAGAGAAAGGCTTCTTTGTTTGTCCGGGGTCAAAAAAGCCATCTGGGAAGCTGTATTCAGTCTCACACCCAGAAAGCACAAGTCCTGAGAGGGTACTAGACTGGACTTTGTTTCGATCACAGAATACCCTAGGCATCTTAACACTGCCATCACATACTGTAGATGATGAAGAAGTTCGTCCTTTTCTTGTGCAATAATCAGACAGTCGTCCAAATAAGGATAAATCTGTATTCCTCTTAGTCTGAAAAATGCTATCACTGGAGCCAGAACCTTTGTGAACACTCTGGGCGCAGTAGATAAGCCAAAGGGCAATGCAGAGAACTGATAATGTAAATTTCCAGCCCGAAAACGCAGGTACCTCCTGCAACTGGGCCTGATAGGAACATGAAGGTAAGCCTCTTTGAGATCCAGAGTAACCATCCAGTGATCTTTTCCCAACAGAGGTAAAAGCTGTTGTAAAGTCAGCATCTTGAACTTTGGAATGTCCAGGTAAGTGTTGAGGATAGATAAATCCAAAATTGGTCGCCACGTGTTTCCTTTCTTTGGAACTAAAAACAGGCGAGAATAAAATCCTAGGCCCATTTCTGACAGAGGAACTGGCTGTATAGCTCCTATTTGAAGAAGTAAAGAAATTTGTCTGTGAGCCTCTATCCTTTGCTGAGGAGGGACGTCTGGCATGCCTTTGAAAGGAGGCATGGTATGGAAATAGAACTTGTAACCTCGGTTTATAATGTCCCATACCCATTTGTCCTGGGTGACTAAATGCCAATTTTGCTTGAAACGAGCCAACTTTCCTCCCAAAGGAGCTGCCAGGCAAGAGGAATCTGGCAGCTGAAAATGCAGGTCATTGGGCCTGTTTACGAAAGGACTGGCCCCTGCCCTCACCAGCAGATTGAGCAGGCGAACTCCATTGTCTCGGCCTGAAGGTACTCTGAGCTCTGCCCCTACCACGCCTAGATCTACCCCTAGACTGAGAATCAGAAGAAGGGTACGTCCACCCCTTAGTAGGCCAATTTCTACTAAACTTTGGAGGTTGTACCTGCAAAAAATCTAACAGTCTGCATAGACTTAGCCTTGTCTTCCATTTTCTTTAAGACTGACTCCACAGGAGGACCAAACAAAACTTCAGACTGCAAAGGGCATCCAGAATTCTAGACTTAACATGCTCAGACAAATTCTGATCCTTAAGCCAGGCGTGCCTACGAATGACTGAACCAGTGGCAGCCACCCTAGAAGAAGCCTGTAATGCATCAAAACCACATTGCAAAGAGTGCTTACCCACCTGTTCAGAAACATGCACTAAATCCTGCAATTCTTTACACTCTATGCCCTCTGCCAAAGCATCCACTTTAGATCTTAGCTGAGAAAGGAGGAAATTCTGATACTTCAACATATGAAACTGGCAGTTCAAAGCTCTCATTGCTAAAGTAGAAGAGGTATACACCTTCTTACCCCATCTATCCAAAGCTCTAGCTTCCTTATCCAGAGGAACCGGATTCTTAACAACAGAGGCTCTAACACCCTTAGGCCCCTGACTAATAGTTTCTGGGTCCCCTAGGACTCTTATACAGATATTTATGAGCCTCAGGCACCCTGTAATACCTGTCCGGTTTAACTGGGGCAGGAGGCACAGAATCTGGATTAAGGGAAGCTTCAAGAAAACATCTGAAACAACATCCAAAACCGGAGGTATAGCTAAGGGTCTATGCTGTGGTAAAAACAAGAACTCCCTAAGCCTCTTCCGGGAATCAGAGTAATCCTGTCCCTCCCACTTAAAATGCTCCCTCATGGAATGCAGGGTTTCTGAAAATGAAAAATCCTCTGGAGGAGAAGCAGAAGGAGTGGAATCCTCTGCATCAGAATCAGAATAAGGAGGGAAATCTTGAATGTCCTCAGTAGAAGACTCTGAATCATCTGAGGCCTGCTCCAAACTTTCCAACTCTGGCTCCATCCTGGGCCTCTTATCAGGAGGGGGGATAGAACCTCTAATTAAAGTAATCAAATCCTCTGCCATTTTAAGCATCTGCTTTTTAGGCACAGACCCTGAAGAACCAGAACCGACACCAGAGGAAGGCAAAACAGACCTGCCCTTAGAAGGAGCCTTAGAAACAGTAGCAGAAGGCCTAACCACCTTAGGCATAGAAGGGAGAATAGTAACCTGAGAGGCCCCTTCAGCCTGGCCTGCCTCCTGAGAGGCCACATCTTGTAAAATCAAAGCTTCCCCCTGGGACTCAACAGAAACTTCAGCTGGATCCACCTGTTCAGCTGTAGCTTCTAAAGGTCCGGCGTCTGAAACCGACGAATCATCCTGCCTAGGCTTTAAAGATTTGTCTTTGCGCTTCTTAGTAGAAGCAGGCGTCGGAACATCCGACGGCATATTATAATTACACCTCTTGCCAAAGACTAACCTAGCGCAATCTAACCTCCGTTTTATAGTGTGCTTATTAAACCTAGCACAAAACCGACACCCAACTACGCTGCTCGGTCCCAAACAAGGAATACAAAGCGAGTGGTAATCCCTATGCGGTATCTGCTTCCCACAAGAAATACAATTATTCACTTTTTCTGACATCCGGTAAGTAACTGAGGCAAGAAAAACAAAATATTCCCAACGGGTACTTAGCCCAACTTGGTATCGGTCTGAAACTCCGAAAACGAAAAATTTCAGAACGCCGAACGGCACTTGCAACGCTGCTTCTGCATCGGACCATGCGGCAAAAAAGACTGAGGATATGACGTCGGTCATGCGCCTTTATACCCTGACGCTCTGATGTCAGATCTAGGCGCCCATGACCGACGTCAGCCTAATACTTTGGTATTCGGGCCGACCGAGGACAGCGGACTACCCATAAGTAAGGACTGCAGCAATGTGAGATGAAGAACATCTGGCGTTTTAGGCAGAATTAGTTAAGACAGCAAGAAAAGCAGAAAAGTGATAATCACTCCAAAGTCACTCTTTTGTCTCTCTGCTGCTGCAGACTCTGCAGAACAACTAGAAGGCACTTGCTGAGCGGAATACAAGTGTAAAAACTGCGCAAATGAGGTTTTTATAGCAGGGAAGTGTACGATAGAAATTAGCCCAAGATGGCCAATAAACTACTAACTTCTGGGCTGAAACCACTCCTCCAGGGACAGATAGGCTGCTCAAAGCTCCCCTCTCTCACAGGTAAACAGAGAAACTTCCTTTTATCCAAGTAAGATAATGGCAAGACAGAAAAGTACAGTTTTGTACCTACCATAAATGTAGATGTCCGAGAGGAATGCATCTGCAGTCTTTACAAATGGGTTGTCCTGTCGTCAGGCAGCCCTTCGGTCGGCCGGATTCCAAAGTCTGGGTCTGGCTTCGGCTGGTGTCGCACTTCACCAGACGTCATTGCGGCAGTTTTTCGGGTATAAAGGCATCAGCCGACGCCATTTTCCTCCGTGTTTCTTGCCCCAGATGCCAGGTGCCCTCTTGGATGGCTAAATTTGGACAAATGCCAAAGTTTCCAAATAGTAGAGAGCAAACACATAAAATAAGCATGTATGTACATATATACAAACAAATACACCATAATAGAAACCCCCCAAGCTAGCTGAAGATTGGCAAATACCCTAGGAGTACCTCAGAGGGGAAGGAGGGTGGGTAATCCTGACTGCAGATGCATTCCTCTCAGACATCTACATTTATGGTAGGTACAAAACTGTACTATGTCCTTCAAGGATGCATCTGCAGTCTTTACAAATGGGTAAAATACCATAGCTAAACTAGGGGAGGAGGAAAAGAGAAGAGATTATGGTGTAGTTAGGATCCCTTGCAAAACAGCAGTGGCAAAACCAGCACGGGATCTAGAGTATAGAGGTAAGTTATAATGCTTGGCAAATGTATGCACGGAGGTCCAAGTAGCAGCCTCTATAATGTCCTTGGTAGCCACTCCTCGTAAGAAAGCTGTGGTAGTGGCTGTAGCCCTTGTGGAGTGAGGCCTGATGTTCTCTGGAGTTTTCTTTCCATGGTAGGAGTAACAAAATCTAATGCAATTTCCTATCCATTTGGAGATTGTCTGTTTAGAAATTGGATTTCCTTCCTTTCCTGTTGCATATGCTACCAGAAGCTGGTCAGTTTTTCTATTGTTTTTTGTCCTGTCCAGGTAGTAGCGTAACTGTCTGTGTACATCCAAGGTATGTAAGAGCCTTTCTCCCCTGTTCTGTGGGGTGGGGAAGAATGTAGGGAGGTGGATAGCCTGATTTAAAGACACTCTGGATACCACCTTAGGCATAAATGTAGGATTTGTTCTCATTGACACTATCTTGATGGAAGATTAGGAAAGGTTGCACTGCCATTAATGCCTGTAGTTCAGAGACCCTTCTTGCTGAAGTTATTGCCAGCAGGAAAGCAGTCTTCCAGGATAAGTATTGTAATTCTGCTGTTGCTGCTGGTTCGAAAGGAGGAAGAGTCAGTTTTTCTAACACAAAGTTCAAGTCCCATGCTGGCAATGGAGGTTTCCTGGGAGGTTTCCCATTTTTAATTCCTCTCAGAAACTGTCTGAGCAGAGGATGCGAGAAGACAGGAGGATCCAAGCTGTACTCTGCTGAAATAGCTGATGCATGTATCTTGATGGAAGAGTAGGACAGGCCTGAATGGAAGAGCTCCGCCAAATACTCCAGGATGTTGGCTATGTTCACCAGTGTCACCTCTTGCCCTTTTGCAGTACTCCAGATGAGATATCTTTTCCATTTTGCTGCATAATTCTTTCTTGTTGAAGGTCTACGAGCCTCCAGGATTATGTCTTTAACCCTTTGGGATAAATTTGGGTTAATTGCTGTTATGTAATGTTCCAGGCAGTTAGCTGCAGAGTTTTTAGGTTTGGATGCAGGATGTTGTAGTTGTTCTGTGTTAGCAGTAATGGGATCAGGGGCAGTGTCCATATTTGTTCCCGGGACATGCTCCTCAGCAGTGGGTACCAATGTTGTCTTGGCCAGTCTGGTGCTATCAGAATGATCCTCGGACGTTCCTCTGATTTTCAGAAGCACCTTGTGCATCAAAGGAAGTGGAGGGAAGGCGTATGCTGTCAGGCTTTTCCAACTGAAAGATAGGGAGTCCACCTTCCAAGCAAGAGGGTGGTAAGTCCTTGTGCAGAATTTTTTCAACTGATGATTGAATGGGGATGCAAACAAGTCTATTTGTGGTAATCCCCATTCTCTTGTGATGGTTTTGAAGATGTCTGGATGCAGCATCCATTCGTGGGCATCTGTTGTAGTTCTGCTTAATATGTCTGCTAGAATGTTTTCCTTCCCTGGTACATAAATTGCCTGTAACTGAATGTTGTAGCTCAGAGCCACATCCCATAGGTCCAGTGCCAGCCGGCATAGAGGGTATGAGTGTGTGCCTCCCTGTTTGTTGATGTACCACATAACTGTGGTGTTGTCTGTCCTTATCAACTGGCCTTCTTGGAGAAATGGTCTGAATGCCTGGATTGCCAATTTCACTGCAATCATTTCTTTTAGATTTATGTGCAGATGTAGCTGGTCTTGAGTCCATAGGCCTTGAATGCACTTGTCCATCATGTGTGCCCCCCAACCGAGGTCTGAGGCATCTGTTGCGATGGTTTGTCTTGGTTGACTTTTGCAGAAGGGTAATCCTGTGTTTGATTGGCAGGCCTGAGCCCACCATAGGAACTCTTGCTTCAGGCATGGGATCATTGGAATTTTGGTTTCTAGGCTGTGCTGGTACCACAAATTCTTTAGGTAGCACTGCAGCTTTCTCATATGCAGCCTGGCATGAGGGACCAGTATTATGCAGGATGCCATGAAGCCTAGAGCTTGTAGCACTTTTCTTGCAGTTAAATGTTCTGCTTTGTTAATGCCAAGAAGTAGAGAGGAAGTTGCTCTTTCTTTTCTGTAGTTAGAAATGCCATTTGTTTTGATGTGTCCAGTTCTGCACCCAGAAAGGTTATTCTTTGGGATGGAATCAGCCTTGACTTTTTTGTATTGACTGTATATCCCAGGGCTTGCAGCAGGTAGATGACTCTTTGTAAGTCTTCTGATAGTTTGTTTTTGTTGTCCGCTTGTATCAGGCAGTCTTCCAGGTAGGGATAGATTTGAATCCCTGAAGTCTGCAATGAGCGATTACTGATGCCAGGCATTTCGTGAACACTCTGCGGGCAGTAGATAAGCCAAAGGGCAATGCTGAGAATTGATAATGCTCTGATCCTGCAAGAAATCTGAGGTATCTTCTGCAAATTGGTCTTATGGGGACGTGCAGGTATGCCTCCTTGAGATCTAGAGTTACCAGCCAAGACTCCTTGCCCAGCATGGGAAGAAGCTGCTGTAGGGTCAGCATTTTGAATTTTGGAACAATGAGGAATGTGTTTAAAGCGGACAGATCTAGAATAGGCCTCCATTTGTTTTCTTTTCTTGGTACCAGGAAGAGTCTGGAGTAAAATCCCTTTCCTTGCTCCATAGATGGTACCTTCTCCACAGCTCTCATTTCTAATAATTGAGATATTTGTTTTAGAGCTTCTGTCCTTTGAGTAGGTGGTAGATTTGGCATTCCTCTCTTTCCTGGTAGGGTATGGAAGTGGAATCTGTAACCTTGGTCTATAGTTTGCAAAATCCATTTTTCTCTTGTAATGCGGTGCCAGTTTTTTGAAAATAAGGTTAGCTTTCCGCCTAAAGATGCTTCTAGTTGTTCCCTGGTAGGCGGTGCCACCGCCAAGTCACTGTGATTGAGTTGTTGTAGTGGTGGTGGCTGTATCCGTGCCTCGTTGGTTATTACCCTGCCACTGGCGACCCCTGTAGGCACCCCTGGATTGGTTTCTGCCTCTAGAGCGCCTATTCCTGCCTCTTTGTGCCTTAGAGGAGTCTGGAAAGGACCAATTCTTGGAGGGCCAGTTCCGGCTAAACCTTGGAGGTTGAACTTGCAAGAAGTCTTTCACTGTTTGTACAGATTTTGCTTTCTCTTCCATCTTTTTTAGTACCTGCTGTGCAGGAGAACCAAATAAATTTACCTTGTCCATAGGTGCATCCAAAAGCTTAGATTTGACATGGTCTGGTAATGCCTGTTCTTTCAACCATGCATGCCTCCTGATAACTGTGCCAGTCATGGCTGATCTAAAGAAAGCCTCCAGTGCATCATAGCCACATTTTAAAGAATGGTTACTAACCTGCTGTATGTTATGTACCATTTCTTGAACATACTTTTTATCTAAAGATTCTTCAGAGGACAGCTTTTTAGTCAACTGGTCAAGCATAAACTCTTGATATTGAATCATATGAAATTGGAAGTTCAAAGCTCTAGCTGACAAAGCAGAGGTGTAAACTTTTTTACCCCATCTCTCTAAGGACCTGGATTCCCTTTCAGAGGGGAGGGGGTTTTTAGAGGAAGTAGCTGCTACAGCTTTTGGACCCTGGGAGATAGTCTCTGGATCTGCAAAAGGAGCCTTATATAAGTGGTGATGAGTGTCCGGGACCCTGTAGTACCTATCGGGCTTAGCAGGAGCCGGAGGTAAAGTATCAGGAGCAGTGCAAGCATCATTAAATGCATCAACAACAACAGGAAGAACTGGAGGTATAGCTAAAGGCCTATGCTGTGGCAAATGTAGAAAGGTCCTAAGCCTTTTTCTGGAGTCTGAGAAATCTTGGCCCTGCCACTGAAATTGTTCCCTCATAGCATGCAAAGTTTCCCCAAAGGAAAATTCCTCAGGAGGAGAGGCTGAAGGGATGGACTCCTCAGCATCAGAGTCTTCGTAAGGAGAATAAGAAGCCTCAGGAGGGTCTGTATGTTCTGAGTCATCAGAGGAATCATCTGCGGATACTGGCTCAGGGGGCTCTGCTCTAGGCCTCTTTTCTGGAGGGAGAGGCCCTATCTGGATGAGGCTGGGCTCCACGAATTAAAGAGATGAGATCCTCAGCCAAAGAAAGCATATGGGAACTGGTGCTGGGCCTGTGAGAGGGGGCTTGGCAGGCACAGGTTTTGATGCTTTGGCTGCTTTAGCCCTGGCAAAGGCCTTAATAGACATAGCTGGAGGAGGCCTAGCAGCTCCACGTGCAGGGGTAGAAATATCCAGGGGATGGTGTCTGATAAATCCTGTGAAACCGCAACAGAAGGTTGGATTTCAGAAGCCGTTTCTACCAGGTTAGAAGAGGCCTCGGTAGAAGGCAAGTTATCGGCTGAAGAAAGAACCGCTTGCTCGGCCGGAAACAGAGACACTGTGGTTTGCTTAACCGCGGTTTCGGCGAAACCACGGACCGCAGTGTCGGTCCTTTCTCTGCGTTTCTTGGTTATTTGCGTAGTCGGAGGATCCGACGGCATAATGTAGGCAAAATCGGAGCCGAAAATCTGTTCAGCAAAGTCCGATCGACGTCTAAGTGTCCGCCGGTTAAAAGAAGCACAGGCTAGGCAAGATGCTACGTCGTGGTCTGGGCCTAAACAATGTATGCAATAAGAGTGGAAATCTTTATGAGGTATTTGTTTCCCACAAGATAAACAGTTATTAACTTTCTCTGACATCGGCTGAGGCAAGAAAGAGTCCCCAACGGGGTACTTAGCTTTATAGAAGTCTTCGAAGTAGTATTCGGTAGTAGTAATCTCTGGATCTGACCGACCGGCACTTGCGAACAGCTTCTGCTTCGGGCGCCACGCGGCAAGAAAGACTGAGGAAAATGGCGTCGACTGATGCCTTTATACCCGAAAAACTGCCGCAATGACGTCGGGTGAAGTGCGACACCAGCCGAAGCCAGACCCAGACTTTGGAATCCGGCCGACCGAAGGGCTGCCTGACGACAGGACAACCCATTTGTAAAGACTGCAGATGCATCCTTGAAGGACATCTTGTAACACAGCCCTGGATTCAGTAATAACCTGAAAACTGGACTATACTAGTTCAGAAAGGCGGGAAACAAGTATATATATATTTAAGAAAATAGAGCAGATACAATCAAAATTAGCCCAAAAAGGCCAATAAACTACTAACTTCTGGGCTGAAACCACTCCTCCAGGGGCAGATAGCCTGCTCAAAGCTCCCCTCTCTTACAGGTGAACAGAGAAAAGTAGTTTTGTACCTACCATAAATGTAGATGTTCGAGTGTTCACACTGCTGCAGTCATCACTGTTGGGTTATCCTGCCATCCGGCGATCCCACAGTCAGCCCGAGTTCCTAAGTCTTAGTCCGGCGTCGGTTGCTGTCGCTTCTTCCCTGACGTCAGTGCACCAGGGATATACAAGATGCATCCAACATCATTTTCTTCAGTTTTTCTTGCCTCAGATGTCAGGTGCCCTCAATAGGTAGGCAATACATATTTCTATATAAAAATATACATATAAAAATAAAACAAAACTTTCAGTCACAAGCAAATACACCACAGAGGTTGCATACAATAGAAAGGAATAGATAAGTCCAGCTAGTTCAGAGGGGATGGAGGAAGGGTAACCTGGACTGCAGCAGTGTGAACACTCGAACATCTACATTTATGGTAGGTACACAACTGTACTATGTTCATCGTGTTACACTGCTGCAGTCATCACTGTTGGGTTGAATCCCAAAGCTAAGGATGGGTGGTGGAACTAAACAGGGTTTGGAGAGGCTAGTAGGCCCTGCAGAACTGCAGTGGCAAAGCCAGCTGTGGTTTTAGAGTATAGGGGTAAGTGATAGTGCTTGGTGAAGGTGTGCACTGTACCCCAAGTGGCAGCCTCCAAAATATCCTTGGTTGGTACCCCTCTGAGGAAGGCTGTTGATGTTGCTGTAGCCCTGGTGGAATGGGGTCTGATGTTACCAGGCACAGATTTCCCATGGTGTGTGTAGCAGAAACGGATACAATGTCCTATCCATTTTGAAATGGTCTGTTTTGAGATGGCTTTTCCTTGAGATCCTGCAGCATAGGATACAAAGAGCTGGTCAGATTTTCTGAAAGCCATAGTCTTATCCAAGTAGTAACGTAATTGCCTGTGAATGTCCAAAGAGTGTAGGAGCCTTTCCCCTTTGTTCTGGGGGTTTGGATAAAAGGTGGGCAAATGAATGATTTGGTTTAGGGCCACACTGGATACCACCTTTGGCATAAAAGAAGGGTTAGTTCGTAAAGAGACTCTGTCTTGATGAAAAATGATGGAAGGCTCCACTGCCATTAGGGCCTGTAGTTCTGAGACTGTTCATGCTGAAGTTATTGCTAGCAGCAGGGCAGTTTTCCATGATAGGAACTGTAGATCAGCAGTGAAAGCTGGATCAAGGGGCGGAAGTGTTAGCTTTCCAGAACAAAGTTGAGATCCCAAGTTGGTGTTGGTGCTCTCCGGGGCGGTCTTATGTTCTTAGCCCCTCTGAGGAACTGTCTTAGTAATGGATGTGAAAAAATAGGAGGATCCGTGTTGTATTGAGCTGATATCGCTGAGGCGTGGATCTTAATAGATGAGGAGGACAGTCCTTTGTGCAACATCTCAGTTAAATATTGAAGAATCTGAGGAAGATTTGGGAATAGGGGATTTAGGCCTTTAGCCTGGTTCCAGGTGCATAATCTTTTCCATTTGTCTGAATAGACTTTCCTGGTGCTAGGCCTTCTGGCTTTCAGAATGACGTCCATCACAGCTTTAGAGAGAAGTGTTGACTGGTTATTTAAGCAATTTGCCATGCAGCCAGATTTAAAGTCGTGAGCTGGCTGTGTAGAATCTGATTGTTTTGCTGAGTGAGCAGGTGAGGAATTGTAGGCAAAATCCATGGTGGGCCTTGAGCAATGTTCCTTAGTATTGGATACCAGTGTTAGCGTGGCCAGTCTGGAGCAATGAGTATCATTTTTGGCCTCTCTAATCTGGCTTTCAGCAGCACCTTTGCCAGAAGAGGTAGTGGAGAAAAGGCATACACTGTCAATGTTTTCCAACTGAATGAGACGGCATCCACTTTCCAAGCTAGTGTGTGGTATGCCCTTGTGCAGAATTTCCGTAGTTGGTAGCTTTGGGGGGAAGCAAACAGATCCATGTCTGGGCTCCCCCATTTTTGAGTTATTGCGAATACTTGTGGATCTAGTTTCCACTCATGAGGATCTGTGATGTTTCTGCTTAGATCGTCTGCCAGTGTGTTTTTCTTTCCTGGCAGGAATTGTGCTTGTAGTTGAACTTGTTAGGTCAGTGCTGTGTTCCACAAGGTCATTGCTTGTCTGCATAGGGGGTAGGAGTGTGTGCCCCCTTGCTTGTTTATGTACCACATCACTGTGGTGTTGTCCGTCTTTATTAGTTGTCCTGGATGTATGAGGTCCTTGAAAGCTGTTAGGGCATTTTGTACAGCTAGCATCTCTTTTTGATTGATATGTGGATGCCTTTGGTTTGCAGGCCATTTGCCCTGAATACACTGTCCTGCCATGTGTGCTCCCCAGGCATAATCCAATGCATCTGTTGTCAGTTTGCCTGGCTGTGGGTAAGGTGAAAGGCTGACCCTTGTTGATGTGACATGCCTGAGCCCACCACAGAAACTCCTGTTGAAGGCAGGGAATGAGTGGAATTGTTTCCAAGCTGTGGCTGTGTTGAGACCATACTTTTTTCAGATACCATTGTAATTTCCTCATGTGCAGTTTTGCAAATGGTATTAATAGTATACAAGATGCCATGAATACCAAGGCCTGCAGAATTTTTCTTGCAGGGTGTTGGGTCTTTGTTGCCATCATTTTGAAGTATTGAGTCAGATGTCTTTGCTTGTCTGGCGTGAGGTAAGCCATCTGGGCCATTGTATTTAAGCTGGAACCCAGGAATATTATGTCTTGTGAGGGCACTAGTTTTGACTTATTTTCGTTTACTGTGTACCCTAGGCAACTTAGAAGGTTTTTGACAAACGCCAGATGCTTTAATAGAATGGCTTTGCTTTCTGCTTGAATAAGGCAGTCCAGGTATGGATATATTTGAATTGCTCTTTGTCTGCAGTATGCAATTACTGGTGCCAGGCATTTTGTGAAGACCCTGGGTGCAGTAGATAAGCCAAAGGGCAGTGCAGAGAATTGGTAATGGGTTGAACCTGCAATAAATCGGAGGTATCTTCTGCAATTTTGTCTGATAAGTACATGCAGTTATGCCTCCTTGAGGTCCAACGTTACTAGCCAAGCCTTCTTGCCCAGCATGGGAAGAAGTTGCTGTAGTGTTAGCATCTTGAATTTGGGTACTTCCAGGTATGTGTTTAGAATTGAGAGGTCCAGAATGGGTCTCCAGGCTTAGTCCTTTCGGGGAACTAGAAACAGTCTTGAGTAAAATCCTTGTCCTTGCTCAGGTGTAGGAACCTGTTGAATGGCTCTCATGTCCATGAGAGCTGAAATTTGTTTTTAAGCCTCTGCCCATTGATTTGGTGGCAGGTTTGGCATTCATTTTATACTTGGTAAAGTGTGAAAGTGGAAGCTGTAGCCTTGAGATACAATATTTAGGACTCATTTGTCTTTTGTGATGAGGTGCCAATTGTCTGTGAAAAGAGCTAGTTTTCCCCCCAAGGGAGCAGCCAAGAGAGTATTGCTTGGTAGTCTGAGGGGTAAGTCATTGTGTTTGTCTTCTGGTAGTTTGAGACCTGTCTTCTCCTCCTTTTTGGGTTGTGGCACTCCATTGTTGAGGCTGGTAAGAGCCTTGTGGCTGGCCTCTGCCTCTTGGGCATCTGTATCTACCCCTCTGTGGTCTGGCAGAAGCTGGAAAAGACCAGTTTTTGGTTGGCCAATTTCTGCTGAAACGAGGAGGTTGAACCTGTAAGAAATCCTTGACCGTCCGCATAGATTTTGCCTTATCCTCCATTTTCTTTAAAACAACTTCTGCTTTTACACCAAATAAAACATCCTGCTGTAAGGGTGCGTCCAATAGCTTTGCTTTAACATGATCAGGCAAAGTTTGTTCTTTTAACCAAGCATGCCTACGTATGACAGGCCCTGTCACTGCTGCTCTACAAGAAGCTTCCAATGAATCAAATACACATTGCAAAGTATGTTTTCCCACTTGTTCAGCTGAATGTAACAAATCTTGCATTTCCTTGTAATCTGGTTGGTCTGTATGTGCGAGCATTTTTTGTTTTAATTGAGACATCAGATATTGTTGATATTTCAGCATGTGAAACTGACAATTTAAGGCCCTCATAGCTAGAGTAGCTGAGGTATAAACTTTCTTTCCCCATCTGTCTAGTGCTCTAGAATCCCTTTCAGAGAGCACAGGATTTTTAGCAGTAGATGCTTTAACCCCTTTGGGACCCTGGAAAATGGTTTCTGGGTCAGCAACAGGGCTTTTATACAGGAATTTGTGAGAGTCAGGGACTCTAATATCTGTCTGGTTTGGCTGGTGCAGGAGGTAGTGAATCTGGGTTAAGGCTAGATTCTGAATAAACATCATCCACAATGTCCAACACAGGTGGAATTGCAAGTGGTCTGTGCTGGGGTAGTAAAAGGAACTCTCGGAGCCTTTTCTTAGAATCAGAGTACTCCTGGCCTTCCCAGTGGAAATGTTCCCTCATAGAATGCAAGGTTTCCCCAAAAGAGAAGTCTTCTGGGGGAGATGCAGAAGGGATAGACTCTTCAGCATCAGAATCTTCATAAGGGGGAAAAGAATATTCCTGTTCCTCAGAAGAGTCTGAGGAAATTGAAACCTGGTCAGAGGAAGCGTAGTCCTCCTCCTGCCTTGGCCTTTTATCAGGAGGGGGATGGGAACCCCTGATTAGGGTAATTAAGTCTTCAGCCATCTTAAGCATCGGTTTCCTAGGCATGGGGCCTTGTGCTGGAGACTGCTGTGCAGTCTTCTTTGTTTTTAAAGGAGTTTTCAGTTTTGCATAGGATTTAATAGTGAGTGTAGTCAGTCTGAAGACACCTTCAGCAACTGAAGGCGTTTCAACTGCACCGGAATCTCCTTCAGGAATGGAGTCGGAAGGGCCTAAAGGTAAAGGTTGTGGAGGCCCTAGTAATCTCCGCTTGTGAATCGGATGTCGCCTGGGGTTCTAAATCAGTGGTAGTCAGGGGCTGCGTAGGCGCCTCACTGAAAACCGGAGAACCGGCGACTGGCCTAGCAGAGGCCTCGGAATCCGGTTTGGATTTCGGCTGCCTGTCCTTATCTTTGCGTTTTTATGCATTCCGGTCGCCGGTTGCTCCGACGGCATGGTATAATTAAATTTTCTACCTAAATAATGTTGGGCGAAATCAAACAGACGTTTAATAGTTCGTTTATTAAACCTAGCACAAAACCGACAACCTGTGACGTTGTGGTCTGGGCCTAGGCAACGAATACAATAAGAATGAAAGTCCTTATGAGGTATTTGCTTCCCACAAGAAATGCAATTGTTAACTTTTTCTGACATCGGACTGAGGCAAGGAAAGGTTCCCCAATGGGGTACTTAGCTTTATGAAGACTTCGGTCTGAAATTCGATTTGAAAATCTCAGGAGTCGGCTGACCGGCACTTGTGAACTGCTTCTACTTCGGGCACCGCGTGGCAAGAAAGACTGAAGAAAATGGTGTCGGATGCCTCATATACCCCTGGCGCACTGACGTCAGGGAAGAAGCGACAGCAACAGACGCTGCACCAAGACTTTGGAACTCGGGCCAACTGCAGGACCGCCTGACGGCAGGATAACCCAACAGTGATGACTGCAGCAGTGTAACACGATGAACATCTTCCTTCTATCCAAGTAAGGTATGGCAACACAGAAACTTGTAACAGCCCTGGATTCAGCAGTAACATGAAAACTGGACTATACTAGTTCAGAAAGGCGAGAAACAAGTGTATATATATATATATATATATATATATATATATATATATATATATATATATATATATATGTGTGTGTGTGTGTGTGTGTCTGTGTGTGTGTGTGTGTGTGTGTGTGTTTTTCCAGAAAATAGAGCAGATACAATCAAAACACTTTACCCAATTAACCAGTTAAAAAGCTTATAACTGAGCCCTGTTCCAGCAGTCTTCAATCAGCCAAGTTCTAACTGCACAGTCCTGCCACTAGGGTACAGAGAAACCTTCTCCAAAAAAGACGGCCTGGATCAGTGCACAAGTTATACAAACAAAGCTAGATCCAGCCGGCCTGAATCTAGTCTATGCTACAGGAAGCAAGGCGTACCGATTTCAGAAAGAAACAGTTCAAGTAAGCATGTGCAATAAGCCTTTAACCAGAAATTCCCAGCTCAGAAGGGCAGAATCTAGCCTCTCCTCCCACAAGAGTGCAGACCACAAACCTTCTTAATGTAAAATAACTGGCCTGAAGCCCAAGTCCTTATCCCGGAACTAAAACACTTTTAGAACAACAGACACTGAGCCTTCAATCAGCAGTTCCCAACTTAGAAGGATGTGCGCTACCTGTCCTGCCACAACAGTGCAGATCACAAACTTTCTTAATGCAAAACAACTGGTTTGAAGCCCAAGTGCTTAAACCAAGGGCCTTAGAATAACAGTTACAATTAATCAGGCTACTAACAAGCAGTAATAAAGGCAGCAGAATAAATTCAATTGAGTACTTTTAAGAAGAGGCAAAAGCAAAATAAGGTAAAGTAGGAAAAAACACAAATACAGTAAGGCAGATGAAGTGCAAATTGTTTTTTTTTTTTGAGACTGAAGAAACACAGCAGATTAAGATACTATAGGGGAATGCCCTTCCCAAGTGCTCTCTCTGTACACCGCAGAGGAGATGGGACTGATAGGAGTATCCAAAATCAAAATATGATCTCACTGTACTCAGCTGAGTGAGCAAATTAGATGGGTCCAGGAGGAGTGTGCAAAAAGAGATTTACAGCAGGGGCGGGCAATTCCAAAGCCACCAAGATTAACACCACAACAAGAAACAGGGAGGGGGGTGGGGAACTAACTGCAGAGACACAGAGACGCACAATATTTACTGAATCAAATCTTAAGCGCAGAAAAATATCCCCCCTGCTTGTTTACATACCAGAGAAGTCATGCCGTCTGTGCACATTCTCAAGTAGCCTGGTCTGAAAGGACTGAAGTGCTAGAATCAGAGCCTTCATTTCTTACACATTTATGTGATCTTTTACCCGAGAGGGAGACCACTGCCCCTTTACAGTATTGTGACCCAACATGGCCCCCCCACCTTGTATCCAAAGCATCTGTGTAGAGGTCTTCAGTTGGGGGCCAACGGGTTGATAGGAAGTCCCGGATTGAGGGACATTTTCTGGATCCACCACTTTTTCAGGCATGGTAGGAGTGAAATTTGGAATTCTAGAGGGTGGGTATGTCGTGTCAACGCAGACTTCAGGAACAACTGAAACTTCCTCATGTGAAGCCTCGACAGAGGCAGCACAGGAATGGTGGAAGCCATCAGTCCAAGGATCCTGAGAAATTGTCTTGCTGACAAAAGTTGCAGGGAAGGCGATCTGAGAAGGTCTAGCAGAGCTCCTGGGCCTCCTGAGGTGAAAGAGATGCTATCAGTCTGTCAGTTTGGAATATGCATCCCAGAAAGATATTGTCTTGAGATGGGGTGAGGGCAGATTTTTCGAAGTTGCTTGTGAAGCCCAACTGCTGCAGGATGGCAATGGCTGAGTGGAGGTTCCTCTGCAGATCCTCTGGGGTATTTGCCTAGAACAGGTAATCATTCAGGTAAGAGAAAATCTGAATTCCTTGGGGTCAGCAATATGCAACTAATGGGGCTAAGCATTTTGCGAAAACTCTTGGGGGTGTAGAAAGGCCAAAAGGCAAGGACAAGAAATGAAAGGGCCAGGATGCCACAGAGAAATGAAGAAATTTCCCGAATTTGGGATGAATGGGAATGTGTATGTGGAGGGTCTTTGATGTTTATGGATGCCAGATATGCCTGTGGGAGGGTCAGAGGAAACCAGGTTTGAAGGGTTAGCATTTTGAAGGAGGGTACCTTTAAGAATGTGTTGAGGAAAGGAGTGATCTCAGATGGGTCTCCAGGGGCCTTTTTTTCTGGGTACTAGGAACATGGTGTAGAAGCCTGCTCCTTTTTGGTGTGTAGGCACTGGCTGAATGGTTCCCTGTTGCAGCAGGTCCAGGACCTGTGGGAAGAGGGGTACTATTCTGCAGGTGGCTGAGGGATTTCCCTGAAGGGAAGAACTGTGTGCCATGCCACGATAAATCCGTGTTTTATGATATACAAGACCCAGGCATATTCTGTGATGGTCTCCCAGGCTAGAAAGTATAGAGAGAGGCACAGGGAAAGAGGGGTGGAGTGGGGAAGTTCTGAGGAGTCAGGAAAAACCTGGTCTGTCAGGAAAAGGCTGCATGTGTGGAAGGGTGGAGGAAGGAGCAGAGTAGTGTTAAACTTTCGTGTTGAACTTGCTTGCTCCCCTTGCAGGGCTTAAATTGGGAAGGGTCGGGTTTGCCTGTGGACAAATACCTGCTTGGAGGGGTAGTTCTATGGAACTTTGGGGCAGGTAAGACCAGGATTTGTTTGACGTCTTAATTCTTTACTCTTGCACTCTTTTCTTGCAATGATTTGAAAAGATTAGCTGAGGCCTGACCAAATTGTTGAGGGGAGCATCCACGAGGTTCGCCTTGATGTTCTCAGGGAGGGACTGAATCCTTAACCATGCAAACACAGTACAGTTGTGTACACTTACCATAAATGTAGATGTTCGAGTGCACTCACTGTTGCAGTCATTACATTTGGGTTATCTGCTTGCAGGTAGCCCACAGCCGGCCGGATTATCAAAGTCTTGGGTCCTGCGTCGGTTGCTGTCTCATCTTCCATGACGTCAGGTAGTCAGGGGTATAAAGCATGCAGCCGACGCCATTACATCAGTTTTTCTTTCCCCAGATGTTAGGTGCCCCCATAATGGGAAACAATTAAATACAAGGTTACACCTCCAACAAAAAGCAAATACACCAGAAAGCTTAAATATAGTAAACAAGAAAAGAGGTATAGCCAATAGAAGTCAGGGGGCTGAAGGGAGGGTAACCAGGACTGCAACAGTGAATACACTACAACATCTACATTTATGTTAAGTGTACACAACTAAACTATGTTCTTCGTGTTTCACTGTTGCAGTCATTACATTTGGGTAGATTCCCAAAGCTAAGGAAGAGAGGAGGCAGTTATTTAGCATTAGGACTAGCTATTAGGCCATGCAAGACTGCAGTGGCAAAATCAGCTCTGGATTTAGAAAAAAATGGCAAGTGGTAATGCTTGGTAAAGGTATGTACAGAACTCCAAGTAGCAGCTTCTAGGATGTCCCTAGTAGGAACACCTCTGAGAAAGGCTGTAGAGGTAGATGCAGCCCTGGTGGAATGGGGTCTTATCCCCTGTGGGGTAGGTTTTCCATGGTGCTTATAGCAGAAAAGAATGCAATGGCTTATCCACTTAGAAATGGTTTGCTTTGAAATGGCCTTCCCCCTCTGCCCCTGCAGCAAAGGCAACTAGCAGCTGCTCAGATTTCCTGAGAGGCTTGGTCCTGTCCAAGTAAAATCTAAGTTGTCTGTGCACGTCTAAGAAGTACAGTATTCGATCCCCTTTGTTCTGTGGATTAGAAAAGAAGGTGGGCAAATGAATGGACTGATTAAGGGCCACACTGGATACTACCTTGGGCATAAAGGAAGGATTGGTCCTGAGGGACTCCTGTTCGCATGAAAGATGATGAAATGTTCCACTGCCATGAGGGCCTGTAATTCAGACACCCTTCTTGCTGAAGTGATGGCTAGAAGGAAAGCTGTTTTCCAAGAAAGGAATTTCAACTCTGCAGTTGCAGCTGGCTCAAAAGGAGGTAGAGTGAGCTTTTCCAATACAAAGTTAAGGTTCCAAGGCAGGAGTAGGAGCTCTCCTGGGTGGTCTTAAATTTTTGGCCGCTCTGAGGAACTGTTTCAGTAGGGGGTGACAGAAGAGGGGTGGGCTCAGTATTATAATGTGCTGAAATGGCTGAGGCATGAATTTTAATGGAAGAGAAGGAAAGGCCCTTGTGAAGCATCTCTATTAAGTATTGAAGAATATGCGGCAAACTGGGCACTGTTGTGCTCATCCCCCGAGTCTGGCACCAGGAACAGAATCCTTTCCACTTTTCAGCATAGGGTTTTCTAGTACTAGGCCTCTTTGCCTCCAGGATGACATCCAACACTTGTTTGTTGAGGGATGGCATAGGAGAATTCAGGTAATTAGCCAGGTTCGGGGTTTGAAGCTGGGGGTGCAGAATCTGGCCATCCTGCTGGGACAGTAGGGAAAGAGTCTGAGGCAGGTGCAATGGTTCCAGTAGTGACATACTGTGCAAAAAGGGGTTACCAGTCTTGGCGTGGCCAGTCTGGTGCAATGAGAAATGTCCTTGGTTTGTCCTGTTTGAGCTTCAGTAAAACTTTCAAGAGGAGAGGCGGGGGGGGGGGGGGGAGGCATAAACTGAGAGGCTTTCCCAGGTGAAGGACAGGGCGTCCACTTTCCAAGCTTGTCTGTGGGGAGTCCTTGTGCAGAATTTGTCCAATTGGTAGTTCTGAGGGGAGGCAAACAGTTCTATTTCTGGGCTCCCCATTTGTTTGTCAGAATGTTGAACATCTTTGGTTCCAGTTTCCACTCGTGTGGGTCCATGAGATTTCTGCTTAGGTCATCTACCAGTTTAGCTTGCCTGGCAAGAATTCGGCTTGTAGGTGCACTTGGTAACTCAAGGCTGTGTTCTACAGAGCCATGGCTAGTCTGCAGAGAGGGTATGAGTGGGTTCCCCCCCTGCTTGTTTATGTACCGCATAACAATGGTGTTGTCTGTCTACCAATAATTGTCCTGGAAGAATGTGGTCCTTGAAGGCTGTCAGAGAATTCTGTACAGCTAACATTTCTTTTTGATTGATATGCAAGTGCATTTGACTCTGGTTCTATTTGCCCTGAATGCACTGCCCTGTGAACCACCCATGCATAGTCTGATACGTCTGTTGTCAGGGTTTGGGCGGCAGGGGGTAGAGTGAATGGTACTCCCTTGTTGTGGTGGCAGGCCTCTGCTCACCAAAGGAACTCTGTCTTTATACAAGTAATGATGGGAATTGCTGATTCCAGGTCCTGAGAATGTTGACACCATAGGCTTTTTAGATACCATTGTAGTTTCCTCATATGCAGTCTTGCATATGGAATTAGTAGAATGCAAGAGTCCATGAACCCCAGGGCTTGCAGATAGCTGGGTCTTTGTGGCCAGAAGTTTGAAGTAGGCTGTCAAACTTGTTTCTCTGGCATGAGGTAGGCCCATCTGGGAAGTTGTACTCAAGCTTGCTCCCAGGAATACAATTTGTTGGCAGGGTACTACGTGAGATTTTGTTTATGGTGTACCCCAGTGAGGTTAACAGTTTCTTTACAAATGCCAGATGATTTAATAGTATGTCCTGGCTTTCTGCCTGAATTAGACAATCGTCCAGGTATGGGTATATTTTAATGTTTCTTTGCCTGCAAAATGCAATGACTGGAGCTAGGCACTTTATGAATACCCTAGGCGCAGTAGATAAGCCAAAGGACAATGCAGTGAACTGACAATGCATGTAGCCTGCTCTGAAGTGTAGGTATTTTCTGCAAGATGCCCTTATTGGGATGTGCAGGTAAGCTTCCTTTAAATCCAGTGTTGCCAACCAGGCATTTTTGCCTAGCATGGGAAGCAGCTGATGAAGAGTTAGCATTTTAAATTTTGGGATTACCAAAAAGGTGTTTAGGTCCAGGATAGGATGCCAGGAATTTTCTTTTCTGGGTACCAGGAAAGGTAGAGTAAAAACCTTGTCTCCATTCCTCTTTTGGGACAGGTTGAATAGCCCTGATACTTAGAAGATTGAGAACCTGCAGTTGAGCCTCTGCCTATTGATTTCGGGATAGGTCTGGCCAACCTTTTGGGGTTGGTAATGAGTGGAAGTGGAATCCGTACCCTTGGGAAACTATATTTAGAACCCATTTGTCTTGGGTAATGAGTTCCCAGTTTTTTGCATGCAGGGCGATCTTTCCCCCTAAAGGAACAGTCAGTTGAGCAGGGCTTGGAAAGTTTAAGGTTAAGTCATTGATACAGTTTACTATAGGGGGTGTCTTACCACTTCCAGCTTTGGAAGTGGGAGCCCCCCACTGCTTAGGCCTGTGAGTACCTTGAGACTGACGCCTGGGTGGTCTGCTGACCCTGGGTTTGGACTGAGAAGGCCTGGAAGAGACAGGAAAGGATCAATTCTTAGAAGGCCAGTGCCTACTACATCTGGGAGGCTGTACTTGCAGGAAATATTTAGCAGTTTGCATAGATTTAGCTTTTTCCTCCATCTTTTTAAGTAGTACTTCTGCTTTGTTGCCAAACAGGCAGTCTTGGTTTAAGGGAGCATCCAGTAATTTAGCTTTAACATGATCTAGCAAAGATTGCTCCTTAAGCCAAGCATGCCTTCTAAGTACAGACCCAGTGACAGCAGCCCTGCAAGATGCCTCTAAGGAATCAAAACCACATTGCAAAGTATGTTTAACAACTTGTTCAGCAGAATGCACTAAATCCTGTAATTCTTTATTTTCAATACAGTCAGGAATCAACATAATTTTCTGTTTAAATAATCCGATAATATGCTGCTGATAGTTCAACATATGAAACTGGCAGTTTAAGGCCCTAATGGCCAAAGTAGCAGAAGTATATAGCTTCTTACCCCGTCCAGGGCCCTGGAATCTCTATCAGAGGGGGTAGGGATTTTGGCAGTAGTAGCCTTAATGCCTTTGGGTCCCTGTGAAATGGTCTCTGGATCCGCAGTAGGATTTTTAAAGAGGAACTTGTGAGAGTCAGGTACTCTGTAATACCTGTCAGATTTCCTGGGAGCCAGAGGTAAAGTGTATGGGGCCAGGCTAGGTTCCATGAAGGCATCATCTACAATGTCCAGTACAGGAGGGATAGCTAAAGGCCTGTGTTGAGGTAGGAGTAAGAATTCCCTAAGCGTCTTTTTGGAGTCAGAGTAATCCTGGCTTTCCCAGCAGAAATGCTCCCTAAGAGTATGCAAAGTTTCACCAAAAGAAAAATCTTCTGGAGGGGAAGCAGAGGGAATGGAGTCATCTGCATCAGAATCCTCAAAGGTAGACGAGGGCAAATCCTGTTAATCAGAAAAAAACAGAAATGTCAGAATCCTGATCAGAAGGAAAATCAGTTCTAGGTCTCTTAGAGGGAGAAGGGTGGCTTCCCCTGTTTAGAATAATAAGGTCTTCAGCCACTCATTTGTTTCTTAAGCATAGGGGCCTGACCATGCAGTCTGGGCGTCTGTTTTCTAGGCATGGATTGAGTTTTAGGCCTTGAAGAAGATGGCATCTGTTTGATATGCAAGTCAGTAGGCCTGAATACACCCTCAGAAGCCGGTACTTGCACAGCGGCTCCAGACCCATCCAAGGTAGAGATATCCGTAGGTTCCATAGTCGAAGCATCTTGCGGCATACTCCGAATGGGTCTCAGTAGAGGCCTGCGAATCTGAAGTAGCGGGTATCAGAGGCTGCGAAAGCGCCTCACCGAGTACCGGCGAACTGGCGACTAGCTTAACGGAAATGTCATCGGCAGCTTTGGACCTATGTGGTCTGTCTCTATCTTTACATTTTTTCGGCCATGTCGGTAGTCAGATGGCTTACCGAAACCATTTCTGGATAATTGAACAGAGTATCAAAATAGTTAGATGTGAAAATGAAACCAACGACGAACAGTTCGAGGATTGAATTAAGGCACAAAACCGACAGTGAGGGATGTCGTGGTCTGGGCCTAAGTAAGGAATGCAGTATGAATGAGGTAATTTGCTTTCCACAAGAAATAAAATTGTTAACTTTTACTGACATCGGTTTAGAGCAAGAAAAAGGATCCCCAACGGGGTACTTAGCTTTTTCGAAGACTTTGGATCTGAAACTCGAAAATTTCAGGAGTCGGCCGACCGGCACTTGTGAACTGCTTATGCTTCATGCACTGCCTGGCATGAAAGGCTGATGTAATGGCGTTGGCTGCATGCTTTATACCCCTGACTACCTGACGTCATGGAAGATGAGACAGCAACCGACGCAGGACCCAAGACATTTTTAATTAGGCCGGCTGAGGGCTACCTGCAAGCAGATAACCCAAATGTAATAACTACAACAGTGAAACACGAAGAACATCTTCTCAATACTTGAGGCAGAGGCAGCTGCCCTAATGGTAGCCTCCACAGCATCATAGCTGCATTTAATTGAGTGACTGGCTACCAGTGAGGATGCAGTAATCAGGAAAGAGGCTAAAACCTTGTTTTCTGAGTCAAGCATGTCAGAGACAATTTTTGACAGTTGTGACAAGTTCCCGGTAATAGCTGGTCATATGGGTTTGAAAATTCAAAGCCCTGGCTAGGGTAGCTGAAGTATACACTTCCCCCCAACTTTTCTAGCTGTCTGCTGTCTGTCTGAGGGAAGGAGAGAGGTGAAAGGAAGGGACATTAAAGCTTTGTCTGAGGCCACAGAAATGACTGATGGGTCAGCAACTGGTACCTTAAAGAGGAACTTGCAGTCTTGAGGAACTTTATAACAACCGTGTGGCTTCTTAGGAGCTGGAGGCTTAGGTTCATACTAGGCTATCTGCCCTGGGGCATTTATAAGCCTAGCCTGAATGTGTTTGGCTTACGCCACCCCTTGATTTGAGTATACTGTGCCCTTTTTAAAGTTTAGTTTACTGTGCCTCTGTCTAATAGTGACATGGAAGTAATCCCCGGGACAAACCTACAATCCCCATCCACTCATCAAGATTCTTCTTGAAGAGAGTCAGTGAGGTGCTCTGCCTAACATGAATTGGAATTCTATTCCAGAGCGAAGGGAGCCTCTGGGTTATGAATCTGTCCCCTCCAGCATGTTCTATTTATTTCTGTGCGGAGGTTCAAGTCCCTCGAGCGCGTGGCTCTAAGGGATTTAGATTTACTGAGGTGGAGCATGTCCATTAATTCTGGGTTGGACATAGCTTTATATGTCAGGCATAGATCACCTCAAAGTAGGCGGTATGCAACTGAGTAGAGTTGGAGTTTTTTTTAACAGAGCAGCATATGGCATCTGTTTGATTCCCTTGATCCTCCTGGTGAGGTACTTTTGGGGTCTTTCTAATTGCTGCAGGTGTCGGGTAAGGTACATCCCAAAGGGGGCATTGTATTCTATGATCAGCCTGATGAGGGATGAATAAAGGGGCACGATTACCTCTCGATCTAGATGTGAATCCTTTCATGATGAGGTGGGCTATGTAGAAGGTCTAGGTGCTGGGACATGGAAGCAAGGGCATCCAAAAAGTCAGGGATAACCGGTGGGATAGCAACAGGGCTGGGAGTTTCCACCTGGAGTAGGTACCTCTTCTGAACATCAGACACTTAAAAGCTGTGCCACTTAAAGTGCTCTCTCATTTTCATAAGGGTTTCTCCAAATGAGATTTCCTCCAAAGGGGAGTATGTTCTATTAGATTCTTCCTCAGGGAAAGCACAGTCTAATGGTGAGGGAATTTGAGTGGAGTATGCCAAGGAGTCACAGTCATCCTCAGAGGAAAGTTCTTCCTCTGAACCAGGTTGTTGTCAGACCCTTTTCTGAGGGGAGGTAGGCCAGGCCAAGGAAGCAGTAAAGAACCCAGCAGCAGACCTCAAATACTTGAAGGCCTTGAATAATCCTTGGGCAAAATTTTGCCACTTTCTGGGGGTCTTTTGGGAGAAGGGAAACCTGCCTTTTTTTTTTTTTTTTTTTCTTAGCAGACATGACAACCAGATATAATGCTGGGTGGTTGGATGTAGGTCTACATTCCAGTAGGTCAGAATTGACTTCTTTCTTCACAAGGATTTCAGTGATTCCTCTAGGGCCTTCTGACAAAATGAGTCCAGATTCCCCCTGGGCATCTGTATCAGATGCCTGTAAGGCCTCTCTGGATGTGCTGTCATTTGGGTATAAGGTGGCCTGCAAAACTGGCTTGGCCTGAGGATCTGGAGTAGAATGCCTCTCCTTGCTACCATGCCCTTCAAGAAAGACGTCCGCTGGGAGAAGCGCAACTGAAGCTTTGGACCTAGGCCTTTTGGTCTTCCGCTTCATGGATGACTCGGCTGGGCCAGAGGAACCCTACATCGAGCTTTTGGCAAGTATTTTTAAGGGTTGGTTCCCTAAATAAATTGCGAGGAAAAAAGCCTGCTCTGAAGAATCTTGGGGAAGAATGACTGGCAGATAGAACAGTTCTTAAGGTCATGATTGGGCCCAAGACAAAAAACGACACTGGGAGTGATTATCTATGTGTGGAATCTGTCTTCCACAATTACACTTCCCTTTCTTGGATGACATTAACTCAAGGGATAAGGAGTTTAGCAGTAAAAGACACAAAGGTTCCCAAATGAGGCACTTATCTTTTAGAAGAAATACTCAATTCCAGCAGTAAAGCGACATCCAGGACTGGCAATCCGAATGGTAGCAAAGAAGTTCTGAGGATGGTGTGCGTACACATCTCTTTTATGGCCTACATCCAAGAGCCGCCAACATGAGACATAGACATACCACGCACCTTTCAATAGTAAAAGACTTTGGTATACTGGCCAATGTCGGGTTGCCTGGACAGGCAACTCCCTCATGTAAAGAATACTGCAATACATGAATAGAAGGAGAGCTAGAGTTTGTATTCACAAAAGAGAGTCATGCTCAGTCTGGTGTTCTCCATTACTGCTGGCTGAGGCATATTTAGATTTTTTTCTTTCTAGAGGCAACCAGATCTGATTGGGGCATCAGAGTTGGGATCCATCATGTCAGGAGAGAGAACACCTGTCAGAATAAAAAAACTGACAGTCCTGGATCATGTATCACAATAAACACAAATTTCTAGTAGCAAGTATGCCCCCATACAACAACTCTCATCAAGCTGTATGCAACTAAACTCCATCTCATTCATTATGCCTACGTCTCATCAAAAAAGCTCTGCTAAGATTGATTCCATTTTTCCATCCAAGTTTTCACACTGTAAACTGCTTCCTGAACTAAATGCTGTACCACATTCCTGCATCTGTAAATAGTTATGTATTTTTATTATATTGTACATGTACATATGTTTTGTTCATTCCTTATGTGATTCTATTCACCTAAGCTGTGCCTGCAAATGTTCCATCGAGATCAGTGCACTATACCAGTAAATAAATACTTAAGTAACTAAACTGTTCTATTATCACAAAACAGTTTTAAATGTGTTCAGAATACTTTTACAACTGATAGAAGTTATAGAATTTCCAGTACACAAAATCCAAACACCGAAAGCAACCAATGTGCCAAAAAGAAAGCTATGTATTCAGCATAATTAGGGATCTGTGTTGTCTTCCTTCCTCAGTGGATGGGTCAATGGATCTGACCACAGCCACTCTAGACTTTAGGATCCATAGACTCTTCCCATACTCATAATCCCATCCTCTACCTAACACTACCACAGATCGAGTTTGCCCACAATCCCACACAGACCAAAAAAATACCTAGATAAATATCAAAGCCAACATCGCTAAGATCCTTAAAGGGATGCTGCTCTGGAGCTGAAAGAACACAAGATATTACTCAGGAGCCAGGTATACTGACATCAGAAACCAAAGAGATTTTCTTCTATACAACGGAAGTACTAGGATGGGAAGTTAAAGGATGGAAGCAGACAACACAGCTCTATCGTTACGGTAAGTACATAACATTCATATCTGATGTTGTCTCTCATCCACTCCACAACAGATGGCACAGATTTCCCTAGCTACTTAGACCTTGAGGTGGCCTCATGTAAGGATATACTGGGGCTGGCTGAACCAAAGGCCACCCCTAATCCTGGAGATCAGCTTATAATGATAAAAAAGGAGTGTGACCAAGTGGCTTCCTCACAAATGTCATAAAATGAGAAAGACCTAACTGAATGAGCACTAACTGGTTTGGGCAGGGTCAAGCTTTTTTCTCTATATACGCAAGAAATACAATCCGACTGCCATCTACCCATGGAGAACTGAAGCTCATGGGTCCAACATGGGTCAAACCTGGGACAAACCCCAAATGAATTTGGGTCTTGAGGAACTTTCCAAATCATCCTATCCAGATTAGCTTCTGTCAGACTACTGGCTGACATGACAGATCTTGTGGAGAAAGAGGAAGAGGAGGGATGTTTGGATGATCTGTGAAACGGTCTCTCCTGCAAGAAAAGGGAGCAGAGCCTAAGGGAGACCAGCTCTAGAGAAAATCTAGGCTCCAGCAAGGGAGGAGTCTGTGATCCAGTGACTATCAGATCTGATGGAGAGGTTGGAAATGAAGCTTTAGAAAGTTCCAGAGAAGCCACTGACGAGGTGAGATCTCTTCATATGCTCCTTGCTCTTTTCCCTGAGCTTATCTCCATTCTTCTTCTCGTATGTCTGTCTGAGGCTTTTTGGCAGAAAGGTCGGGGCCAGATACAGCAGGCATCACCTTGGACTGTTCTCCCGCAGGGAGAAGTCCCTTTAGCACTAGCTTGTTGTGCCTTACAATAATGGCCTGCTGGCCAAAAGCAGTACAAATTCTGAAATCTTCAACAAGGTGGGCAGTGCCCAAACAGTAAATACATTGCAGATGGCGCCCGAGTCTGCACTCTTGGGCCACAGGCAACACATTACTTAAACCCAAAATGCTTATTGGACATGGCTAAAACTATAAACCTAAAAGTCCAAAGGAAAAAAATAACAATAATGATGCCATACTAACCATCACCAAAACAGCAACACACGCTACTAGCCTACTATAAAACAGCAAAGGGAAAGCATGCCACAGGTGTAAAAGGATGAGAAAAAGGAAGCTGCTGCCTTTTTTTGTGTAAGGAGAAAGAATATGTGAAATGTGCCACAAATTAACTCCTTCGAAAAAAACTACTAACTTAGCTGTGGCAAAAAAAAAAAGTGGAACCACATCTGTACTCGAGCGGCAAATGAGATCTGATGTAATGTTGAGTAAATGAGGGGGCTTACAGGTAAGGGGAGGAGCATGAGCTATGGATCCCAAAGTCTAGAGTGGTCCAAGTCAGATCCAAAATACCCATCTGCTGAGAATGCACTGAAGAGATGTCAGATCCAGTGTTAAAAATTAGCTCCACACACTTTACCCATGTTAAATTGCCATAAAATAAGGTTCAACATATACTTAAAACTATATTTTCTTCTCAGAGAGAATAAAATCTGTAGAATATATTAGCATAACTTCATATGCAGTAAAATCAAAATACAACATTAAAAAAAAAAAAAAAGCAGAGTCATTCATTTAGTACATAATGTACAAATACTGAAAAAAAAATCCAAGTACGGCTATATTTTCCTACCAAAAGATGAAAATAAAGCAGAGTAATATTAAAGACGGGACTAGAGTCAAATGGCATACATACACACTGTAGAAGAAATGCTAAAAGTTTTCTCAGCAGTAAAAACAAGAAGTTATGGACTTACCATGACGTTCCATCTGTACTGTCTATCTTCATTTATCCTTGACGTATGGGACTTTGTTCTTTCAGAACGGGTTCAGCCGTTATAACAGCTCGTGCAAACCAAAAACTCTTGAGCTACGCTCCTACCCATAACGCCCCCTCTAGCTTACCTCAGACTTGAGTTTGCAGCCATAAAGAAAGAGAAGGAAAAATAGTCCTATAACAATTGAAGAGGTTACGTCCAAGGTCATACACAAAATAAATAATGAGGACTAAAGTCTATTCCTCCAAGGAGTCAGGAGGAGGGTGGGGTATCACGGATAAAAAAGATCGAAAACACGGATGGAACGTTATGGTAAGTCCATAACTTCTTTATCTGATGTCAATCTTCAATTATCCTTGACGTATGGGACAGAGTCCCCAGCAACTTTATATCTTGGGAGGCCTTATGGAAGGATATACCAGAGCACCACAGAAAGTACAGTTGTGTACACTTACCATAAATGTAGATGTTCGAGTGTATTCACTGTTGCAGTCATCACATTTGGGTTATTTGCTTGCAGTAGCCCTCAGTCGGCCTGATTAACAAAGATGTGGGTCCTGCATCGGTTGCTATCCCTTCTTCATTGACGTCAGGTTGTCAGGGGTATAAAACATGCAACAGATGCCATTACATCATTTTTTTTCTTGCCCCAGATGTCAGGTGCCCCCCTAATGGGAAGCAATTAAATCTATGAATATACAAGGTTATACCTCCAACAAAAAAGCAAATGCACCAAAAAGCTTTTGTGTATAGTAAAGGAGAGTAGAGGTACAGCCAAAACAAGTTAGGGGGCTGGAGGGAGGGTAACCAGGACTGCAACAGTGAATACACTCTAACATCTACATTTATGGTAAGTGTACACAACTGTACTATGTTCTTCGTGTTTCACTGCTGCAGTCATCACATTTGGGTAGATTCCCAAAGTTAAGGATGGGAGGAGGAATTTAGATAGCATTAGGACCAGCTATAAGATCCTGCAAGACTGCAGTGGCAAAGCCAGCTCTGGATTTAGAGAAAATTGGCAGATGGTAATGCTTGGTGAAAGTATGTACAGAACTACAGGTAGCAGCTTCTAGGATGTCCCTGGTAGGGACGCCTCTGAGAAAGGCTGTAGAGGTAGATGCAGCCCTGGTTAAATGGGGTCTGATCTCCTGTGGGATAGGTTTTCCATGGTGCTTGCAGCAGAAATGAATGCAATGGCCTATCCATCTGGAAATGGTTTGCTTTGAAATAGCCTTCCCTCTCTGCCCCTGCAGCAAATGCCACCAGCAGTTGTTCCGATTTCCTTTAGGTTTAGTCGAATCTAAGTTGTCTGTGCACATCTAGGGAGTGCAGTATCCGTTCCCCTTTGTTCTGTGGGTTAAGAAAGAAGGTTGGCAAATGAATGGACTGGTTAAGGGCCACACTGGATACCACCTTGGACATGGAGGGATTAGTCCTGAGGGACACCCTGCCCGCATGAAAGACTGATGAAAGGCTCCACTGCCATAAGGGCCTGTAATGCAGATACCCTTCTTGCTGAAGTAATTGCTAACAGGAAAGCTGTTTCCCAAAAAAGGAATTTTAAGTCTGCAGTAACCGTTGGCTCGAAAGGAGGAAGAGTGAGTTTCTCCAATACAAAGTTAAGGTCACAGGCTGGAGTTGGAGCTCTCCTAGGTGGTCGCAGATTTCTGTCCCCTCTGAGGAACTGCTTGAGCAGTGGATGAGAGAAGAGGGGAGGTTCTTTGTTATAATGAGCTGAAATGGCTGAGGTGTGAATTTTGATGGAGAAAGACAGGCCCTTGTGAAGCATCTCAGTTAAGTATTGTAAAATCTGAGGTAAATTGGGCACTGCTGAGCTCATCCCTTGAGATTGGTTCCGGGCACAGTCTCTCATTTTTCAGCATAAGATTTTCTAGTACTAGGCCTCCTTGCCTCTAAAATCATCACTGGTTTATTGAGAGATGGTAAAGGAGAGAATTAGGTAATTAGCCAGGCTGCTAGGTTCAGTGTTTGAAGCTGAATGTGCAGAATCTGGTTCCCCTGCTGAGACAATAGGGTTGGAGTCTGACGCAGGTGCCATGGGGCCAACAGTGACACTGCGCAAGAGGGGGTACCAGAGTTGGCGTGGCCAGTCTGGTGCAATCAAAATCGTTCCTTGGTTTCTCTTGTTTGATCTTTAGTAGTACTTTGGAGAGCAGAGGCAGAGGAAAGGCATAACCCGATAGGTTTTTCCAGCTGAAGGACAGAGCATCCACTTTCCAAGCTCGTTTCTGGGGAGTCCTTGTGCAAAATTTGTCCAATTGATAGTTCTGGGGGAGGCAAACAGGTCTATATCTGGGCCCCCCCATTTGCTTGTCAACATGTTGAAAATTCTTGGTTCCAGTTTCCACTCGTGTGGGTCCATGAGGTTTCTCCTTAGTTCGTCTGCCAGTGTATTTAGTTTTCCTGGCAGGAATTGAGCTTGTAGTTGCACTTGGTAGCTCAGGGTTGTGTTCCACAATGCCACGGCTAGTCTGCAGAGGGGGTGAGAATGTGTAACCCCCTGCTTATTTATGTACCACATAACAGTGGTGTTGTCAGTCTTTACCATTAATTGTCCTGGAAGAATGTGGTCCTTGAAGACTGTCAAAGCATTCTGTACAGCTAACATTTCTTTTTGATTGATATGCAGATGCATTTGAATGCGGTGGTGGTGCTGCAGTAGCATTGTCACCTCACAGTAAGACGCTGTCCAGTTCGATTCTCGGCCAGAGTGTCTTCTGCGTGGAGACATGCATGAATGGGCGTACCTTCAATGAAGGTTGTGCGTCAGGGCTGGTAACTCGGCACGTAAAAATCAACTACCAATCATTAGCGGACCGGAGTTCCGCTGTGGCTACCCCTAACTGGGAAAAGCCGACAGACACAACAATGCAGGTGCATTTGACTTGATTTCCATTTGCCCTGAATGCACTTCCCTGCCAGGTGAGCCCCCCCATGCATTGTCTGATGTGTCTGTTAGGGTTTGGGCGGCAGGGGGTAGTGTGAATGGTAGTCCCTTGTTTTGGTGGCAGACCTCTGCCCACCAAAGGAACTCTAGGTGTAGGCAAGGTATGATAGGAATCGCTGCTTCTAGATCCTGAGAATGTTGACACCATAGGCTTTTTAGATACCATTGTAGTTTCCTCATATGCAGTCTTGCATATGGAATTAGAAGAAAGCAGGAGGCCATGAACCACAAGGCTTGTAGTATTTGCCTTGCACATATAGCAGGGTTTTTGTGGCCACTTGAAGTAGGCTGTCAAATGAATTTGTTTCTCTGGCATGTGGAAAGCCATCTGGGAGTTGTATTCTAGCTTGCTCCCATGAATATAATTTTTTGACAGAGTACCAGGTGAGATTTCTTTTTGTTTATGGTGTACCCCAGACAAGTTAGCACCCTTTGTACAAAGGCCAGATGATTCAAAAGTACATCCTGGCTTTCTGCCTGAATTAGACAATCGTCCAGGTATGTGTGTATTTGAATATTTATTTGCCTGCAAAATGCAATGACTGGAGCTAGGCACTTTGTGAATACCCTGGGCACAGTAAATAAGCCAAAAGGCAGTGCAGAGAACTGATGGCACGTGTAGCCTGCTTTGAAGCATAGGTATATTCTGCAAGATTCCCTGACTGGGATGTGCAGGTATGCTTCCTTTAAATCTAGTGTTGCCAACCAGGCGTCTTTGCCTAGCATAGGGAGCAACTGGTGAAGTCAGCATCTTGAATTTTGGAATCACCAAAAAGGTGTTTAGAGTAGACCGGTCCAGGATAGGACGCCATGAATTGTCTGGGTACCAGGAAAAATCTCAAGTAGAAACCTTGTCCCTTTTCCTTCTCTGGTACCAACTGAATAGCCCCATGCTTAAGAGAGAAAGTACTTGCTTTTGAGCCTCTGCCAACTGATTTGGGGGTAGATCTGGCCACCTGCTTGGTGTTGGTAATGTGTGGAAGTGACATCTGAATCCCTGGGACACTATTTAAAACCCATTTGTCCTGGGTAATGAGTTCCCAGTTCTTTGCATGAAGAGCAATCTTTCCCCCCAAAGGGGCAGTCAGTTGAGAAGTGCTTGGAAGTTTTAAAAAGTCACTGAGACAGTTTACCATAGGGGGGAGTTTTATTACTCCCAGATTTGGAAGTGGAGGCCTCCCACTGCTTAGTCCTGTGCGTACCCTGGGACTGAAGTCTGGGAGCTCTGCTGGATCTGATTTTGGACTGAGAAGGTCTGGAAGAGGCAGGAAAGGACCAATTCTTGGAAGGCCAATGCCTACTAAACCTTGGAGGTTGTACTTGTAAAAAATCTTTAATAGTTTGCATACATTTAGCTTTTTCCTCCATCGTTTTAAGTTCTTCTGCCTTGTTGCCAAACCGGCGGTCTTGGTTTAAGGAAGCATCCAGTAATTTCGCTTCAACATGATCTGGCAAGGGTTGCTCCTTAAGCCAAGTATGCCTTCTAAGTACAGACCCAGTTACAGCAGCCCTGCAAGATGCCTCTAGTGAATCAAAACCACATTGCAAAGTATGTTTTCCAACTTGTTCAGCTGAATGCAGTAAATCCTGTAAATCCTTATTTTCAGCAAAATCAGGAATCATCATTTTCTGTTTAAGCAATCCTATAATATGCTGCTGATACTTTAACATATGAAACTGGCGGTTTAAGGCCCTAATGGCCAAAGTTGCAAAGGTGTATACCCTTCTTACCCCATCTATCCAGCACCCTGGAGTCTCCATCAGAGGGGGTAGGATTTTTGGCAGTAGTAGCTTTAATGCCCTTGGGTCCCTGTAAAATGGTCTCAGGATCCGCAGTAGGATTTTTAAAAAGGAACTTGAGAGAGTCAGGGGACCCTGCAATACCCATCAGTTTTTTGGGAGCAGGAGGTAGAGAGTCAGGGGCCAAGCTAGATTCCGAAAAGGCATCAACAATGTCTAGTACAGGAGGTATGACTAAAGGCCTTTGCTGGGGCAGGAGTAAGAAATCCCTAAGCCTCTTTTTAGAATCAGAGAAATCCTGACTTTCCCAACGAAAATGCTCCCCGAGAGTATGCAAGGTTTCACCAAAAGATAAATTCTCTGGGGGGGAAGCAGAGGGAATAGAGTCCTCTGCATCAGAATCCTCATAAGTAGATGAGGGTAAATCCTGGTCATCAGAGGAAACAGAAATTTCAGAATCCTGATCAGAAGAATCATAAATAAATTCAGTCCTAGGTCTCAAAGGGGGAAGGGTGGCTTCCCCTGATTAAAGTAGTAAGGTCTTATTTGTTTTTTAGGCATGGAGTCCTGACCACGCAGTCTGGGCGTCAGTTTTCTGGGCATGGTTCGAGTTTTAGGCATAGAAGAAGATGGCATTGGTTTAATACACAAGTCAGTAGGCCTTAATACACCCTCAGAAGCCGGTGCCTGCACAGAGGCTCGGGACCCATCCAAGGTAGAGACATCCACAGGGTTCCACAGTTGAAGCATCTCCCGGCATACTGGACTCCGAATGGGTCTCAGTAGAGGCCTGCGAATCTGAAGTAGCTGGTATCAGGGGCTACGAAAGCACCTCATTGAGTACCGGATGGTAGTCGGATGGCTTACCGAAGACATATCAGGATAATTGAACAAAGCACCAAAAAATTTAGAAGTGAAAATATACAGATGACGGATAATTCGTGGTTAAAATAAGGCACAAAACCGACAGCGAGGTACATCGTGGTCAGGGCCTAGGCAAGAAATGCAGTACGAATGAAAATCTTTATGAGGTATTTGCTTTCCAAAAGTAATGCAATTATTTACTTTTACTGACATCGGTTTAAAGCAAGAAAAAGTTTCCCCAACGGGGTACTTAGCTTTTAGTTGAAGACTTTGGTTCTGAAACTCGAAAATGAAAATTTCAGGAGTCAGCTGACTGGCACTTGCGAACTGCTTTTGCTTCGGGCACCGCATGGCAAGAAAGACTGATGTAATGGCGTCGGCTGCATGTTTTATACCCCTGACAACCTGACATCACGAAAGAAAGGACAGCAACCGACGCAGGACCCAAGACTTTGTTAATCAGGCCGACTGAGGGCTACTGCAAGCAGACAACCCAAATGTGATGACTGCAACAGTAAAACACGAAGAACATCCAAATGACACTCTTCTTCTCAAGGCCAGATCCACTTTGTAATGAGTGATAAAGGTATGAGGGGAAGCCCAAGATGATGCCCAAGATATGTCATCTGTGGAGGCCTTATAGTGGTGAACAGCAGATGTGGCTATAGCCCTAGTAGAGTGCGCTCTAACTGGGGCTGGTAATTGGAGGTTTTTCTTACTGTAGATAAAGGTTATACATTCTCTTAACCACCTAGATAATGTGACCTTTGAAACTGGTTTACCCACGGAAGGACCTGAAAAGGAAAACAAATAACTGGTTCAGCTTTTCTGAAGTCTTTACTTCTGTCGAGATAAAAGCACAATTGTCTGTGAATGTCTAATAAATGCAAGCAATATTCTCTCTTGTTAGAAAAATTAGGGAAGACGAATGGTAATTCAATAGACTGATTAATGTTAGTTTTGGATACTACTTTTGGAAGAAAGGATAGATTGGTTCTTAGCAATACCCTGTCCATATGAAAAATCAAATATGGAGGTTTTGAGGAAAACGCATGAATCTCTGAAATCCTTCTAGTGCATGTAATGGCTACCAAGAAAATGGTCTTCCATGAAAAACATTTCAAATCACAGATAGCCACCAGCTCAAAGGGGAAATAGATCATAGTGAGATTCCCAAAGAATGACAGGGTCCTTATAAGGAGGCTTTAATCTTAAGGTTCCTTTCAGAAAAACCTTACACAGCCTATGCGAAATTAACAAATGTTCCTCAAACGTCACAGAAATTAGAAATAGCAGAACTCTGATGGTAGAAGCAGCAGCCCCCCTGTTTGAACAGTGTAGTCAAAAATTGTAAAACCTTTTCAACTTGTGCCGAAAAGGGATCAAATCCATTATCGCGTGCCCAAATAGAAAATCTTTTTTTTTTTGCAATTGCTGAGGTAGACCTTCCTAGTGGAAGGCTTATGGGAAACCAACAACATTTTTCTAACTGGAGAAGATAACTTATTTTGCCTGGCAATCAATGGAACTGGAACAACCAACCTGTAAGCTTCAGGTTTCTCAGGTTGACGTGAACTTGTCCCTGAGGATAGGACAGGATATCTGGATCTGGTTCCAAAGTCCATGGACATTGGCGTAAGCAAGGCTAAAGAAAGGGGAACCGAACTTGGCGAGGACAGAATGGGATGAGATTCACCTTCAATCTTATGGATTTTTTCAAGAATAGAGATATTGGTGGAACAGGGGGAAGGCATAGAGTAGTCCCGAGGGCCAATTGTGAAGGACAGTGTCTCTTGGGAATTACCCCTGAGGGGGGATTAAGGCAAAGTAGCTGCTGCAATTATTGTTTTGGGGTGATGCAAATAGGTCGCAGCAAGGCTAGCGACAGAAAATCTCCTTCACCACTCTGGCACTGAGAGACCACTCTTGAGGAAGAAGAATGCATCTGCTCAATTTGTCCATTACAGTGTTAGAACTCCGTGGGATGTGTGTTGCTACCAGAAAGCAGTTTGAAGAGATCGCCCACTGCCACACCCTGAGACCTTCTCGACACAGGGGGTAAGACAATGGGGGCAGTACCACATGTCCTGGAAAGGCCCTTGGGTTTTCTTGAACCACATTTTTCTGCTTCTCTAGTTGCTCGAATAGAAGGCGTTGGGGAACAGAGAAAAGTACGTCCACAGCAGATAGGGCTTTCACACCTGGCCAAGGTACCTCTGACTTTGGGACCAAAAAGGGAAGATCCGTCAAACAGGGCATTGACAAATGCAGACTTATATGGCTCTGCAAATTCACACAAGCACATCCAGGCATGCCTCCATATGGCTATGCCAGAACCCAATGCGCTAGTCATCTCTTCAGCTGCATGTGCAATAAGCCTCATGGAGGAGTTAGAGATGGACTCCAGGATGGCACGCAGGGAGGCTACTTCATCCTGTACCTTGTCAGACACAGCCCCTGCCAGGGTACCCGAGAGCTCCTTGATCAGATCCCTCTGAAGTCTACTGAAGTGTGCCATGAAATTCAACAACCATAAGACAAACAAAGAAGAGGAGACAAGCTTCCCAAACCTGTCCATCGCCCTGAACTCTTGGTTAGGGGGAAGAACAGTGAAACTTTGTTCTGGTAGTTCCTTCTTGGTGGCTGCCACCACCACGGCATCTACTACTAAACCTCTGGCCCAATGCTGATGGCCCTCTGGAGGTGAAAGGATTTTATCTGTTCTCCTGGGGATTTGCTCTATGGAATCAGGGGCCTTCCATGCCCGCTGTGCGACAAACAAAGTCGTCAGCAGGCGGGGTCACCCAAGAGGTAGATGGGTGAGCACTGAAAGCTTGTAGGTATACAAACTCATCTGAGGATGGGTCTTGGGGCTTCCAGCCCTCTGGGGGTGACTGGGGGGAACCCTCCTCATCTTCAAAGTCTGTGTCCTCCATGACAGATTTCTCCGGGGGGGGGGTGCAGATGTTTCCTCTTACACGTCCTCTTCCAGGCCACCTCATCAGTGGGAAATCCTGACAAGGACTCAGAAGAGGTAAGGCCCAGTACAGGAGTGTCCTACAGCTTCGATGCTTGCTGTCCTGGCGTTGAGGTTGGTGGAAGCTCTGGACCAAACATAATCCCAGAAAAAAGCTCAGATGGGGAAGAAACCTACTGAAAACTTGAGGCGGCCAAGGCCCTCTCCATGACCTGGTAGGCAGGCCCCCCTAAAGAGGAATGGGAGCTCAGAACCAATAAGGACAACCTCCAAACCGTGGTCCCACCCCACTCCGAGGAAACCATCATCAAGGTCATAGCCAAGGAAGAGCCCACAAATGAGGCACCAGAGCTATGACCCCAGGAGTCCATCGGTTCCGAAGGAACAGGAACTTAGGGCAGACACTGGGGCTGAAGGCATAAGAGTTGTCGGCACCAGAAAAACCATAACCAAGGAAACTGGAGTCACAGTCTCTAAAGCCGCTGTGGAGGTTAGAGGAGGAATGTCTGGTGGAATCCTTGGAAAAAAAGCCCCATCTCCAGAAGGGTGTGAAACCAGGGAAGAAGTTGAAAGACACCTTGCCATGAGGAGCTGATCCACCTATCTCACTACATCAACTTCCATCAGATTCTTGGAGGAATGGACAGAAAAGGCTGAAGGGGATACTGGCCTCTCTAAAAAGGGCTTGGAAGATGTCCCACAAAGGGATCTATCAAGGGGAAATACTTAGTTCTGGGTAGCTGAAAGGACTCAGGATTACAATGGTGTTGGCGGAGCCGTGGATGGAACCGGTTCCAAAAATACTGTCAGCACCATAACCGGCACCGAGGAAGGAGAGGTGACTTGGATAGTCGGCGCAGAGGTGGATGGCACCGAAATTTGACATGCAGAGCTTGTTACTACAATTGGAACTGAAGAGGACAGTTACTTAGATTTATTTGGTAGTCAACTTCGGTTCCCAGTAGGTGTGGGAGCCTAAGATTCCGATCTCTTACGTTCTAGGGCTGAAGTGGATGCCGGCACGGAGACTCCTCCTCTTAGCATGTTCAGTCTTGGAGAAGGGGAAGAGGAAGATGAAGAATTCGCATCAGATTTTGAAGTTCTAGGCTGACTGGGCGAAGATTCATCAAAAGATTTTAATCAGACCTTTCAAAAAAATAAGTTATGTACTTACCATAATGTTCCATGTGAGTTGTTCATCTCGCCTTCATTCTTACTGATGGGTTCGGAGCCGATCCCGCGGCTCCAAGTTGGCACCTAGTATAAAGCTCGAGGATTTCAAGTAGCTCGAGGCCAAGTGCCTATCCCATGATGCACCCCGAGTTACCTCAGATCTGGTTTGCTGCGTATAATAATACCATATGTCATTCTATAACTCCATAAGAGAGAAAGTATAGAAGGGTCTCGTGACCAGGAAAGATCTAGCATCTCAGTCTTCTGAGAGCCCAGGAGGGGGTAGAAGGTAGGGACGTAAAAATGAAGGCGAGATGAACAACTCACATGGAACATTATGGTAAGTACATAACTTCTTTATGTGAAGTTGTTCTATCTCGCCGTTCATTCCTACTGATGGGTCGCATCCCAAGCACCATCTACCTCGGGTGGCTCACAGGAGTATATTTTTCAGGAACGTGGATCCAAAGGAGGCCCTGTCCCTGGAGGACCGGTCAACTTTTTAATGAGTGATAAAGGTATGAGGTTTTGACCAAGTGGCTGCTGCACAAATGTTATCAATAGGAAGTCTGTCAGAAAAAGCAGAGGATGCAGAAACTGCTCTGGTTGAGTGAACTTAAATTTTTTGCAGTAAGGGCATATTGGCAGCTGAATAAGCAAAGGTGATACAATCAGATAAGCATTTAGACAGAGTTGTTTTAGCCATTGACATACCTTTCCTGGAATCCGAAAATGAAACAAAAAGCTGGCCTGATTTCCTGAAATCTTTTGTTCTATCCAAATAAAATCTGAGTTATCTGTGAACATCAAGCTTGTGCTGCATGTACTCTAGATTGTTGGAGTGGTTGGGGAAGAAAACAGGCAAATCAATAATTTGGTTGAGATTGGTTTCAGTGTAAACTTTGGGTAAGAAAGAGGGGTTTGTTCAAAGTGAAGCTGTCAGCATGGAAAATCAAATGAGGGCTTGATGGACAAGGCTTGAAACTTTTGACACACTGCGGGCAGAAGTAATAGCCACTAAAAATATGGTTTTCCATGACAAAAATCTGAGGTCACATGAGGAGGCTGGTTCAAATGGTGGAAGAATTATGCAGGAAAGCATAAAATTTGGATTCCATGGAGAATAGGGAGATTTCACAGGTGGTCTAATATAAAAGATCCCTTTGAGAAAAGCTTTGGATAATTTGTGTGACATAATATTAAATCCTTCAAATCCCAGATGAAAGTTAGAAATGGCAGCAAGTTGAACACGGACTGTTGCTGCTGCAGATCCTTTATTGAACATCATGGTTAAGAATTCTAGAATAGAGGCCATAGGGGCTTGGTAAGGATCAATATTGTTTTTAGAGGCCCATATAGAAAATGTTTTTCTATTTGCTGAGGTATAGCTTCCTCGTACAGGATTTATGAGAGGATAGGAGAATTTGCTTCATCTCATCGGAAAGGTTATGGAACTTGGCTATGATGGGAATTGGAGCAGCCAAGCTTTCAGCTTCAGGGACTGCAGAGAGGGATGAAATTCCACCGAGTGCATCAGAAGGTCTGGAACTGGGTCCAGAATCCAGGGGTCCTCCAAAAGATGAAGTTGAAGGAAGGGGAAACAAATCTGACAATGATAATGAGGAGCTATTAGAACAATGGTCCTTCCCAGGGCTTTTGCTTTCTATACCTTGGGTATCAATGGAACTGGTGGGAATGCATAAAGGAGACCTGGGGGCCAATAGTGAACGAGTGAGTCCCTTGGGGCTTCTCCTGGAGGAGGAATCAGGGCAAAGTAGCTTCTGCATTTCGTGTTCATGTGACTGGCAAAAAGGTCATAAGGCTGGCCCCACCTGTGGAATATCCTGTCCGCAATTTCCGTCTTGAGGGACCACTCGTGAGGCAACAAAATTGCTCTGCTCAGCTTGTCTGCTATCACGTTGGATTTCCCTGGGATGTGTGTTGCTAACAGAAAGCGCTGGGTGGAAACAGCCCACTGACATATTCTTAGGGCTTCGCGACAAGAGGGTATGACCTGGTTCCTCCTTGTTTGTTCAAGTACCAGACCACTGACATGTTGTCCGTCTGAATCGCAATCGTACCCAGAGGAAGCGTGCCCTGGAAGTACTGCAATGTCAAAAGTACTGCTCTCCTCTCTAGGATATTGATATGCAGATGTGTCTCTTGATTGGTACATGTGCCTTGGGCTGTCCTTCCCTGAAAATGCCTCCCCCCTACCCCTATCAGGGAAGCATCCGTGGTCACTGGTGGGAGTAACACGAATGGAAGTCCTATCGTAACATGAAGTGAGGTCAACCACCACTGAAGATCCTTTTCGCAGGAATATGTGATCATTATCATGTGAGACATTGAGAGCTCTTGGTAAGACCATTGAGTGAACAGCCATTGCAGTTATCCGCATATGCATATGACCCAGTGGTATGGCCAGAATTGCTACTGCCATCCTTCCTAACAATTTCTGAACTTCTGATGCTGGTGCCTTGTTTTTGGATATTAGGATAAGGACATGCTGATGGAGAAGTAAGACTTTTCTACTGGCAGTCTTAGCGTGGCGGTGGTGGTGTCCAGTTCTGCTCCGATAAAGACTATATGCTGCGATGACAAGGCAGATTTTTCTGAGTTTATTGTAATGTCCAGCTGGTTGCAGAGTGACACGAGTGGATTCTCTGGCCTGAATAAGTTGATGCCAGGTGGTGATGGCGAGGAACACCTGGAATCCTAAACGTCTCAGGTGAGCCATGACCACTGTCATGCATTTGGTTAACACTCTGGGGGCTGTAGTGAGACTAAAGGGCAGGGCTCGAAACTGGTAATGATAGACTCCCAGCCAGAAGGGCAGATGATCACTGGATGGCCTGGCCATTTTTATGTGGTAGTACGCATCTTTGAGATCTATAGAGCACATCTAATTGTCTTTCCCTAAGAAGGTTAGTATTGACTGAAGCGTGACCATCCGAAACTTTTTTTTTTTTTTTCTTTACACAGATTTGTTTAGTCTGCTGAGGTCCAATACAGGTCTCCAGTCCCCTGTCTTTTTTGGAACTAAAAAGAATCTTAAGTATGTTTCGGATCCTGTCTGGTCTGCTGGGACTGGTTGGATGACACTTTCTTAGCAACGCCTGGACCTCTACTGTTGCTTGTTCCCTGTAACTGGGTGGAACGTCTGGCATTTTTCTTGCCGGGGTAGGGCGAATGGAATGAAGTATCCTCTGGAAATGATACTTTGTACCCAGTTGTCGTTTATTTTGAGCCAGGCGTCTGGGTACAAAGATAAGCGACCCCCATCTGCCACCAGAGCAGCACAGCCGGGCCTCCTTTCAGGAGCGCTGGTAGGACTTCCCAAAGAAGTGATCTGTCACCCTGGTTTTGTGGACCCCCTCTGCTGCAAGGGTGGCGCCTTCCATTATGGTCCCCCCCTCTGCCCCTGGAGGGGATTCACCATGTGTGTCCTGAAATGTTCCTTGGGCTTTTCAGAACCACATTTTCCCTCCCTTTTGACCCTTGGGGTAGGGTCTGGTAGGGCTGGAAAAATGGATTCTGATGGCAGACAGCGTCTTTCCCTCCTGCTCACACCTGGTTGAAGTTTCCTCAACTTTGGGCTCGAAATGGGACGGGCCATCAAAGGGGATATTCACAAAGGATGGCTTGAAGGGCTCCGCGAAGAAACACAAGAGCATCCAAGAGCGTCTCTTAAGAGCAACACCTGTACCCGCTGCCCTACTTGCTCCATCAGCTGCAAATGAAATGAGGCACATGGACGAATTCACTATGGAGTTGGGGGTAGCAAGCTGGGAGGCAACTTTGTAACTACTGTACCCTGAGGAGTACCTCCCAGCTCTTCAAGTCTGTAAAATGGGTTAAAAAGTTAAGCTTACGGAGTGCAAAAGTCGCTGAACTAAACATGTGCTTCCCATATCTAACCACAATCCTGGTGTCTCTGTTAGGAGGATGGATAGACGAGGAAGTTTTAGAAATTTCCTTTTTGGCGGTGGCTGCTGCCACCACGGCATCAACTGGCACACCTTTGGTCAAGGACGACTTATCTTGGGGGGCAGATATGAACTTATTAGGCCTCCCAGGGACAGGCTCCAGAGTGAATAGAGCCAAAGACACTGGAGCAGCTGTCGGCTCCGAAGGTTCCACAATCAGCAAATCCAACTCCCATGCCCTTCGTGAGACCAGCTGCATAAGCTCATTGAAGGGCGGAGACGCCCAAGAGGTGCAGGGCTGTGACCCGAAAGCCTTCAGGAGAACAGACTCATCCTCAGTAGGGTTGGTGGACTTCCAGTCATCCCTTTGCCTAAGGATATACAGTATCTCTGCAAATGAAATATCCTCAGAGGGGGACCGTGGGGAACCTTCTGATTCATCCAAATCAGTATCAGATGTAAGAGACTCCTGAGGGGAGTCTAAATGTTTCCTCTTGCAAAATCTCTTCCTGGGAACCTCATCAGTGGGAGCTTCTGATGAGGTCTCTGAAGAGCATGGGCCACCCAATGGGGCTTCCTGAGGCTCTGGGTCTCTGCACTTAGCTAGGATCTGTGAAGCAGACAGGTTCAAGGAAACCGTCGATACCACCGGGACAGTGGGCTGCTAGCCCGAGGCAGGAGCCAAGCTCATCCAAGCCAAAGCCCTGAGAGGCAAAGTTGGAAATGACAAGTCAGTTCGACTATCCCCCCAGACCCAACCAGAGAGTGGCTGCTCCTAGAGTCCTCGATCGGCGCCGAGGACATCAGAGTGAACGGAGCTGAAGACACTGGAGCAGGTGTCGGATCAGAAGGCTCCCACAATCACCAAGTCAGACTCCTCTGGCTCCGTAGGACCGGTATGGCTCAGAGTAGGAAGAGATATAGCTGGCATAAGGTTCTTCGGCTCCAAAGCTGCCTGGTTGGAGCCGATAATTTTGCAAAGGCCGGTGCCTGTAAAAGCTTCTGCACCACCCAATCCACATCCAAATCATAGAGGCTAATAGACGACCGAGATGATTGGACCGATGGTAATGACTGAAGTAGTGATGATTTAGGAATTTCGGATACCAGTTCCAAAACCGGGGACCGGCTCCAAAAAGAAGAAAGTCTGCTCTGAGACCTGTGGAGCCGATGTCACAGACTCTTTTGACTTTCTAGACTTTTTAGAATCCACAGAAAGTCTTGGGAGGACTTACTAGATCCATCCTGGTCACTCAAAGCCTCCGGGAAGGAAAGTTTCAACAAATCCCTGTCAATGCGCTTCCTCTTTCTCTCTTGGAGGACCCGAGAGGAAAAGGAATGGCATACGGAGCATGTTTCTTTTACGTGCAAGGAACCTAAGCAGTAGACACAATTAACATGGCAGTGAGCAACAGACATCTTCTGCCCACATTTAGGGCATTTTTTAAACTCTGACTTAGGGTGTTCGTCCTTGTCATCAGCCATAACAAAACTGGACATACCCAAAACAGCAAATCTAAATTAGCCTTCTAATGAAAAACAGGCTAACTTTAAGCACACACACAAACCTTTTAAAGTAAGGCTAACAAGCATACACACACAAATTAAGCAGATAATAGCAAGTTATCTTTAAGAATTATAAAGTACTAACAAATGTGACAAAAGGTCACTGAATAAACAATTTATAGTCACTAAGAAATCACACAATACTATACTAAGAAAAAATTGTGACAAAAGGTCACTGAATAAACGATTTCTAATCAGAAAAATTTAAATAGGCCTATGAAGAAAATGAGGCCAAATATAAGGCTATGAAAAAGCACAGAAGGGAAGGGAACACTACAGATAAAGCTTTAAGAGCTCATCTAACCTAAACATCAAACTATTCTAACAATAAATTTCCAATAAGTTTTAGAAATATAAAAGTATTAAAGTTTTTACTGGCCCGAGCTACCAAGAACCTGCTTATCAGTTGCAGTGGCAAACTAGATCTGCGGTAACTCAGGGTGCATCATGGGATAGGGACTTGGCCTCGAGCTACTTGAAATCCTCGAGCTTTGTACTAGTTGCAGACTAGGAGCCGAGGGATCAGCTCCGAACCCATCAGTAAGAATGAACGGCAAGATAGAACAGCTTCATATTAACTATTTTTCCTCTCTACGAAGGTCTAGTAACTAAATGCTTAACAGATATCACATTCTTGTTGTAAGTGTACCAGGCCCAAGCAGTAAATGCAAGATGAATGCCCATCAGAATTGGCCATTTTTCTGCCACAATCAGAGCATTGTTTAAAGCCAGCTGTACCTTTACTCTTATCTGCCATGTTGATTGATGAAAAGGAATCAATGGCAGAAAACTCTCACACTAGCTTATAAACACACAAAGAGAGAGAGAGAGAGAAGGGTTACCCAACAATGGCAGGCCAGAACTTCCACAGGTAGGGGCAAAAGGGATAGCACTAAAACCAATGGTAGGACAGATGCTACAAGCTGAAAGTGAGAAAAGGACAGTACACTCACTCGATAAAGAAACTACAGTTTAACAGGAAAAACTACCAACAGTGGTAGTCAACAACACTGAGGTGACAAGAAGAGTTAGCAAAAGTAAGATACAAGTGAAGTTAACTGGGTAGGAGAAAAAAGATTCAGAAAATTTCAAATATTAAGAAGAAAATAATGAAATTACACTTAGCTCAAAGAGCGTTTGGCTGATGTATCCTTACAAAAAGAGCGACAAACGACATCTGAGGTAATCTAGAGAGGAGCATTCTGGATAGGGACTTAGCTGGAGAGTTTTTGGTTCATGCAAGCTGTTAGAATGGCCGACTCAGTTCCGTGAGTCGGAACAGACATTCACACAAAGAATAAATGAAAATGGACATCAGATCAAACATCTGTCAAAGACAGAAGCCAAATAACTCTGCTCCAAGCAAAGATTCCCACAGTAATTACTGTAAACACTGAAAATATTAAAACAAATGTATATATTTTTAAATAAACATCAAAACAAAGAATAATAAATCTAATAATAAAATAAGAGGAAGGGAAGTCTCCAAATAGGGCTCATCAGAACAGTAAGCCAGAGAAATCAGTGCTGGATCCTGTTTAGTGACAGAGAACTTTCTTCTTTGGATGACAGAAAAAGACTGAATACTCACTTCCTGAGAGAGCTGTAGGCTTTCCTTCCAGGATATGATCAGCCATTAAGCTGATAGAGGAAGAGAGAGGGAGGGAGGGTAGTATGAGCTTTTGAAAACTGCCTAGTACTGGGCTACCTTGGCAGATAACCTAAAATGCAACTGAGGCAGTAGGAATGACAAATGTAAACAATAAAAGTAAAAGTGTAGAAGGATGCTCATGATGAAGGCCAAGTTTCTTGAAAAGTTGAAATAAAAACCCTACAGTGGTACTCATGAATTTCACAGTTAAACTTGCAAGGAAAATACCAGCAAAGGGGGGGAGGGGGTCAGCACCTGAGAAACACACTCACCAGGCTTGGGAGACAGGACTGGTGTAAATGGGCGAAGAAGGTGTCACATGCCACTAAAAAGACTTTGAAAGATGCATCTTTGTCTGTAATGGGAAGTTAAGCAATGTGTTGTGCAAAATCCAGATTTTAATGCAGGAAGTTTGCAAAAATTTGAAAAAGGTAAAAGGGTAAGCAGTATTACAAGTTTTGTTACTATACTTATTTTACATTAGATTATGATTTAAAGACTTCTGCTGTAGTCACACTTTGGTAGCTCTAACTTCATAAGACACTTATTTAATATATTATGAAAGTAATGTAGAGTGAGGGAGTTGTCATTTCTTGAATATGGACAGTGTAAAGCTTTTTAATGTTACTAATATACTTGAGTCAGGCTTTCTATTAGAATAATAAGCTGCTGCTGGATATGAATTTGTGATAAGTATTCTGTGAATCTTTGCTCAAGCATGACATAAAAGCGGTTAGGGTCTCAGTTTCTTCTCTTCCCAAACACCATTTTGTTTCACTGCTCTCAAAATAAATCAATTAATCAAAATAAATAAAATAAAAATGGAGTCACCAAACTTAACTTTAAGCTTCTGTATTCTGCAAAACTGATGGCTGGTGTTTAAAAATCACTTACTGTTCTGGATTCTGTTCAAGATGCATAACAGTTGTCACTAGAATGTAAATGGTACTGAACTTAATGGAACTTTTACCCTCCCTCAACATACTGTCCTCTCCCTTAAATCTATTAGCACTGCTATTCCCATGAATACGATGAGCAGACACTGGAATCTATTAGCAAAACTAAAAGTAACTATGGACTTTGACAACAGACCAAACTGCCTCGTTGTTAGTATAACATGCTGCTGCTGAACCCCCCCCCCCATTAAACTTTTTAATATTAGCCTCTCTACAGTGTACGTGCCGTATCTCTGTAGAACACCAGCTGTGGTGCCGCTACAAAAATGACCCTGTAAATAAATTGCTGTTTCATCAGCTTTACTATTATCTGTAAAGTTATGGAACAGAACTTAGTCTACCTCATTAACAGCAAGACCGGCAATTTTCACTCAATCTAAATGACATTCTGCGGGATATGACTAATGCCACTGATGGGGTCATTCTAGCCATGCCACTTACCTCATCCTTACTACGGCATTCGATATGATTCCTCATGCAGGCATTAATAAACTTAGCAGAACCCATACATTACTCAGTTATGAAACTAGATCACTGATCATACTGTACGCAGGATTAAAGCTGGTGGCACATTCTCATCTAATACTCACTGGTAGAGTTCCCTGGGGCTGTGTGATAGCTCCCCCTCTGCTCTGGCATCTGTTTTTCTTTGAAGTGAAGAGAGATACTAAAGATTTGGGTTGGCACAAGTTTGAGGATGACTTCCAATTGGATGCAACTGTCTGATTACCCCTAACTGTCTTACATTTTCCAATAAAGGCTAAATGGGGCCAGCACCTAGTGTCCCAACCTTGACCTTAGACTGTCCCGGATACAGCAATGAACTCAATGGACCATCTTCTGCCTCAGTACACAGTTACAGCCAAGAGTACATATGTTAAGCAAAACATTACAGTGTTACACTTACATTTCAAAGTACGAACATTATGTAAAGGAACACAGCAAACTGTGCTTTGATCAGACATCAGTTACTGTTTAGGACTCAGTTTTCATTGCTCAATTAAATTACCAAGTTATGCTCAAAATCCGAAGAGCTCTTATGCTCCTTGTATTCCTCCCATATTAGGCCAGCCAATCACTGAATGCATTGTTCCAGTTAGTAGGTATCTTATCAAACAAGTCCTACAGTTTGGAAGACCTAAAAAAAATCCTAGAGAATCAAAGGGATAGGCGCCCTTACCTATCTAGATAGCACAAAAAAGTTCTTCCACAGACTCCTACATCAAGATTTTGGAAATCTTTTCTTGCCTTTTAGACTAAGACCGACCCCATTTCAGTAGATATTCTCCATTCAGCCACTGGTAAATATTATGAATACTCACTCCAAAACTCTCACCTTATACAGAAACAAATGGGACTTCTAGGAGGGGAAAGCCCAAATCCTAAAGGATTTGCTAGCTACAGAACAAACTGCCTTGCATGTTAAATGGTGCAACAGTTTAGAATCCTTCAAGATGAGTTTGATGGGTTGGGTTCACATAAATTTATCTATGGATTACAAGTACAGTCCTTATCAAAAAGGCACGTAAACTTACCAGCGATATTTTCCTAGGTTGCATGGCTAGCGTACATATGGTTCGTCAAACCAGCTGTCTATTACTAATCTACAAACTTAATATTTTTACTCCATACAAATTATCACATTTTACAATATGGTTTTACTATAAGGACAATACCAGACAAAATTACAACTCCTGAATTATTTACTTTTAGTCAAGATAATTTATAGATTTACTATTAATCAGGGCAATGTTCAAACAGCCTTTATATTTCGAGAGATAAACTTCAACAAAGTGAATTTCCTATAGTAGTTTTCTAAATAAACAGAATATTTTCACCGGCACATGAAATCACCATACTGCAACCTATCCACTTTTTTTTTTTTTTTAAATAAAAGCGGTATTAAACAGGACTGGAACATGGTTTCATCTCTTTTCAATCTTTACTTAGAGTCTCTGTTTTTAATTATTTAATTCCACTTCTGTTCGTATTCTGACGGTAAACATTGATCCTTTTACCATCTACAGTACCCTGCTTATATTATTTGTATAAGAAAGTTCATTAACATTTCTGCTAAAACATCAAAAAGGCCAAGTTTAAAAAAATTTATCTTGCTTACGTTTACACTATGCTAAATCTGATTTCCATCCAATTAAAATATAATCTTCCCTAAAATATATAGATAATAAACATAAAAATGACTTTCCTCCCTTAATTTAGAACAAAACTCTAGAGGATTTTAAAAATCTGGACTCTACAATTGTTCTCTTTGCTCTCCAAAACTTCAACAGTCAAATGAACAGTTTTAGAAAATAAACTTCTTTATAAACCTAATATGATTTTTTAAGCATAATAAAACTTCACTTCTTGACTCCTAAATCCCTTTTGTATGAAGCTAACTGTACCAAAATTCATGAAGAAGCGTGTTCAGGATTTTTAGTTATACTATTTACTGACTAGATCTTTCAACCTATTTAAAATCTCTCACATACATAAAGGTAGGAATATAACTATGGTCAGACTCCTGGAAGAAATGTGGATCTTTGCACATTAATAAATATCAGAGAGCCTAATTAGGTTGTTGGTGTTTAAGCATTTAGTTCAGTCCAACAAACTAACATTCAAGCACTTCAGGGATGTCTGTCCACCACCGCTTCTTTAAGTTCCTTGACATTTTAGCCTATGTCATACAGTTCTTTTGCATTTAATCATTACCAAAAGTACCCATCATCAGTAAATTCTGAATCTGCATTATTTGGCTAAAATAAAAACAGTTGTAGTTTTATTAGTAGACCTTCCAGAGAACAGTTTGGGATTGTACCATCAAGTACTGACTGACTCGAACTTGCAGTCTGTAGAATTCTCGAAAAAAGTTTTTTTTTTTTTTTCAGCACTACAGATCAAAAGCATCAATTTTCCAAAACACAGTGATACAGTACAACCTTCACAGTCATGTTTACTGGAAAACTGTAGCTTTGACCACATGGACCTTTCCTGACAATATAACGGCTTTCTTTTTTAATATCTTACCCAGACTTGCCACTGCTTTTCTTTCCAAGAAGGAAGCAACTTTTAATCTGTCTCTAGTCGCATCTAAAAATTCATCATAATGGCTTGGTGAGTTTTAATTATACCAGATGTTTTCCTCCCAACACTAATGCTTTGCAGTATAAAGGAAAGTTGTGTAAAATCTTACCATAACCATAGATGTCCTTCTCTTCCATGTTGCAGTATTCTGCTTGCGGGTTTAACCTTCTTCCTCTTCAGTTTACCCGGCCAGGTTTCCAAAGATTTTCAGTCCCTCTTGGTGCGTCGGACGTCTGATGTGACTACAGGAATGTGGCCCATAAACGTGACGTCTGCACGCACCAGCCCTCAGAACATAGCAAAATCCCCAGTCAGAGACGGTCCTGAAAGGGCATAGCCTGTCCAACATCACCCTGGAGAGCAAGTGCAGTCATGCAAGTGGGGAAGGTGGGTGGGAAGAATTACTGCAACACGGAAGAGGAGGACATCTACAGTTATGTTAAGATTTTACACAACTTTCCTATGTCCTTCTATTCCAGTGTTGCAGTATTCTACTTGTGGGTGAGTGCAAAAGCTCACTTAGGATTGGGAGGTGGCCTAGATGAAGTTTCCAGAAATCCGTGTAGGACAGCCCTGGCAAACCCCACCTTAGCTCTGGAGATATGGTGCAGTTTGTAGTGTTTGGTGAAGGTGTGAACTGAGGACCAAGTGGCTGCCTCAAGTATGGAGTTGATGTCTAACCCTTTAAAGAAGGCTCCAGAAGAGGCCATTATACTCTAGTGGTGTGCAAGGTCTTACCATGGTGTAGGTAGAAAAAGGAAATGGCCCAGGAGATCCAGGCCGAAATGGTCTGTTTGCTCACAGCTTTTCCCAAGGCCCTGGGAAGGAAGGAGACAAATAGCTGGTCTGATTTCCTGAACGGTTTGGTTTTATGAAAAAAGTTATGTACCTACCATAACGTTCCATGTTAGTTGTCTTCATCTCGCCTTCTTTCTTGCTGGTTGGGATCGGAGCTGATCCTCGGCTCCGACTCAGCCATCTTCTATAGCTCGAGAGCTGTTTACTGGCTCGAGGCTACCCCTTATCCCATGATGCCTAGTGCTAGCTACCCAGATATCGTTTGAAATGGCTAACTCCAGACATAGCTATAGAAGGAACCCCACCAAACAAATGGTTAAGCATACCTGTCCTACTAAGTCAGTACAGGAAACAAACCAGAGAACACTCAGCCAGTGAAACCTGAGCTCCTCTCGGTCCAAAAGGACAGGGTGATGGAGGGGGGGACGCAAGAAAGAAGGCAAGATGAAGACAATTAACATGGAACGTTATGGTAGGTACATAACTTCTTTATGTTAAGTTGTCAATCTTGCCTTCATTCTTGCTGGTTGGGACAGCGTCCCTAGCACCTACAATCCTGGGTGGCTCATTGGAACAGACTCTTCAGAACAGTGGAACCAAAGTTAGCTCTACTCCTGGAGACCAAATCCAACTTGTAATGAGAAATAAAGGTATGAGGATTTGCCCACGTAGCAGCGGCACAGATAGAGTCCATTGGCAACCTAGGCTGGAAGGCTACAGAGGTGGCTAAGGCCCTAGTAGAATGACCTTTCGGTTTGATTGGCAAGTCTTTGTTCCTAAGTTGATAGATAAAGGTAATGATGTGAGACAACCACCTAGATAAGGTCACTTTGGAAACTGGGAGACCTTGTTTACCCCGAGCATAGGAAAGGAGCAGTTGGGTCAGACTTCCTTATCTCCTTCATCCTATGCAGATAGAAACGCAATTGTCTATGGACATCCAATTGATGTAACTTGTATTCAGCCTTGTTGGTGTGGTTAGGAAAAGACAGGTAAGGTCTATAGACTGGTTCAAATTATTCTCTGAGCAGACTTTCGGAAGAAAAGAGGGATTAGTCCTCAGAGCAACTCTGTCCTTATGGAATACTAAGTATAGAGGGCGGACGCATAATGCCTAAAGTTCAGAGACACGTCTGGCTGAAGTAATAGCTACCAGAAAGAGAGTTTTCCAAGATAGAAACTTCATGGAGCAGGACGCTGCCGGTTCAAAAGGGGGCATAATCAAAAAAGTTAGTACCAAATTAAGGTACCAAGGAGGAGGGGGATCTCTCACTGGGGGTCTATGGAGAGTAGGCCCTCTTAGCAACACTTTGCATAACTTACGAGACATAATGTTTGCATTAGATAATCCAACATGAAAACATGAAATAGCCGCTAACTGAACCCTGATTGCAGCAGAAGCGGACCCCAAGTGAAAGAGCTGTTAGGAACTCCAAGATTTCGTGGATAGGGGCTGTGAACGGGTTTATGTTCCTAGCCTCTGCCCAACAAGAAAAACGTTTCCATTTGCTAGCATAAGTCCTTCTAGTGGCAGACTTATGGGAGGAAACAATGTCGCGAACGGCTGGGGAAATGCTGGGAAGCCTGGCTAAGGTTGGAAGTGGAGCAACCAAGCTGTGAGCTGGAGTGTTTGAAGGGAATGATGAAGCCAGTCTGATTGGCGAATCATTAGGTCTGGAATCGGATCCAGAGTCCAAGGCTGCTCGAGAAGGTAATGGTGCAGGAATGGGAACCATATCTGTCGAGACCAGTAGGGGGCAATGAGGATCATTCTGCAATCCAACGACATTGCTTTCTGTATGAGTTTCGGTATTAGGGGAAACGGAGGGAATGAATAAAGAAGTCCCTGAGGCCAATCGTGGACCAGAGCGTCTCTGGGAGAGTGACCAGGAAGCGGAAGATGGGAGAAGTAGTTGTTGCATTTGCTGTTGAAGGGGGTGGCAAAAAGGTCGCAGCAAGGCTGACCCCATTTGCAGAAGATCAGATCCGCAACTACCTGATTCAGAGACCACTCGTGAGGCATGAGAATAGCTCGGCTGAACCTGTCTGCTATGACGTTGGACCTCCCAGGGATGTGCGTCGCAAACAGAAATCGTTGGGAGGAAATCGCCCACTGCCAGAATCTGAAGGCTTCTCGACATAGGGGGTAGGACCTGGTCCCATCCTGCTTGTTGATGTACCACACCACAGACATGTTGTCCGTTTGAATTGCAATGGTCCCAGAAGGGAGAGAGTCCTGAAGAGCTTGCAACGCTAAGAGCACGGCTCTCATTTCTAAAATGTTTATATGCAGATGGTACTCGTGAGGCTGCCAAGTGCCTTGGACTGTCCTGCCCTGATAATGCCCCCCCCACCCTATTAGGGAGGCGTCCGTGGTCACTGTGGCAACCAGAGGGGGCTGAATGAAGGGTCTGCCCTGAGACACTAGCAGGGAGACCATCCACCAGGAAAGGTGCCTTTTGCATGCTTCTGTAATGATCATGTGAGACATGGGGAGCTGTTGGAAGGACCACTGTGTGAATAGAAGCCACTGCAGGATTCTCATGAGAAAGCGGGCCAAGGGTATCAAAAGAATTGCCGCTGCCATAGAACCTAGAGTTTGAAGGACGTACCTGACTTGTACCCTTTTGCATTGCATGAGGACGTGAACTTGCTGGCGAATTGTAGACACCCTGTCTGAAGGCAGCTTTGCGAACATGCTCCTTGTATTTAAGTCTGCTCCTATATAAGTAATAGATTGACAGGGCAACAAGGCAGATTTTTCGAAATTTATGTTGATGCCTAGTTGGGAGCAAACTGAAATTGTAGAAGTCCCTGGCTTGAAGGAGTTGATGCCTGGTAGTAGCAGTAAGGAGCCAGTCGTCTAGATATGGAAACACTTGGAAACCTTGACGTCTCAGGTGAGCCGTGACTACCTGCCATACATTTGAACACCCTGGGGTCTGTGGTGAGACCAAAGGGCAGAGCTCTGAACTGGTAATGACTGGCTCCCAGCCGGAAGTGAAGGAACCTCCTGGAGCGTCTGTCCATTTTGATATGATAGTACGCATCCTGGAGATCTATAGAGCACATCCAAGTGTCCTGACCCAAAAAGGGTAGAATGGACTGTAGCATGACCATCTGAAACTTTGTTCTTTGAACAGACTTGTTCAGTCTGCTGAGATCCAAAATAGGTCTCCAGTCCCCTGTCTTTTTTGGTACCAAAAAGAACCTTGAGTAAGTTCCGGATCTGTGCTGGTCTGCCGGGACTTCCTGAATGACTCTTTCTAGCAGTTTTGAAACTTGTATAACTGCTTGGTCCCTCAGATTGGGTGGAACATCTGGGGGAGACTTGCATGATGGTAAAGGGGGCTGAACAAATGGGATTCTGTAAATTCCGGATATTACTGAATGTACCCCATTTGTCTTGCATTATGTTTAGCCAGGCTTCCGGGTACAATGAAAGTCTTCCCCCGACTGCCTCCAGAGACTGACAGTCGGGCAACCCCTTAGGGATGTTGAAAAGGCTTGTCAGAGAAGGATTCTCTACTGCCCTGGTTCTGCGGACCCCCTCTTCCACGAGGGCAGTGTCTACTATTATTATTTCCTCCTCTGCCCCCTGGAGGAAAAATCACTACACGTGTCAGGTAATGATCCTTGGAATTTCCAAAACCACATCTTTCCACTCTTCTGACCTTTGGGGTATGGTCTAGAGGGTGTGGAAAAACGGACTCCTACGGCAGAGAGAGTCCTGCCTTCCTGCTCACACCTAGTAAGAGTGTCTTTCACCTGTGGTCCAAAAAGAAAGGAACCGTCAAAGGGAGTGTTGGTGAATGACACTCTGAAGAGTTCCACAAAATTACACAGCCGCATCCATGTGTGTCTCCGAAGTGCCACGCCTGTGCCTGCGGCTCTACTCGCCCCATCGGCTACATAGGAAATGAGCCTCACGGAGGAGTTGACTACTGAGTTAAGGGTTGCCAGCTGAGAGGCCACTTTAGCCTGAGCCCCTTCAGCTGATGGATCCTGTAGGGTATCTCCGAGCTCTTTCAGATCATCCCTCTGAAGCCTGGTGAAATGGCATAAGTAATTCAGTGACCTCATGGAAAAGGTCGCTGAAGCGAACATTCGCTTCCCATATCTGTCCATGGTCCTGGACTCCTTGTTACGAGGATGGACAGAGGCAGAATTTTCAGCTAAGTCCTTTTTAGTCGCTGCTGCTAACACCATGGCATCCATGGGAACACCCTTAGTAAGGAACTGTTTGTCAGGGGGAGCAGTAATAAACTTGCCTGGTCTCCTTGGGGTTGGTTCCACTGTATCCGGGGCTGACCAAGCCCTTCGAGCCACCACAGACATTAGTGGATCGAAGGGAGGAGAAAGCCAGGAGGTGAAGGGTCGGGAACCGAACGCATCCAGGAATACAGATTTGTCCTCGGTAGGGGCTAGGGTATTCCAGGTCCCGCTCTGCTTAAGAATTTCAAGGATGTCCGAGAAAGAAACATCTTCAGAGGGAGATCTCTGGGACCCTTCCGACTCATCCAAATCCGTATCCGAAGTGACAGACTCAGGGGAGTCAATGTGCTTCCTCTTGCACTTCTTCCGAGGGGGCTCCTCTGAATGATCAGGGGAGGCCTCAGAAGAAGAGGAAACACCCAATGGGGTGACCTGGAGTGTTGGTTCCCCACGCTCGGGGTCTGGAGGAGCGACAGAGGTTGACGCAGGCACCACAGGGGACGGAGCTAGTGGGGCCGAAGGTGGAGCTGGCTGAGAGACCAGCACACTCACGATATCGAAGGCATCTCTGCCACGATGCAGAGAAGGCTCCGGCTCCAAGGAAACCGGAATCCTCCTCCGCACCGAGGGAGATGGCTCCAAGGCCGATGTAGGAGCCGAACTCACCTGCGCCAAAGCTCCGAGAGGGAGAACGGGGTCGGACAAAGGTCTGATGCCGCTTGCCCCTCGGAGCAGAGGAGGGAGTCTTGGCGCCCAGATCCCTCGAGGGAAAGTACCATCGAAGGGATCGGAGCCGACGGATCCGAAGGAGAAATAGTTATCGGAGCCAACGGTTCCACGACTCAGACCCCACAAACTCCAGCTCCGAGATCAATGGAGTCGGAGGAGGAATATCGATAGAAACAGATGGAGCAGACACCTGTTCAGGAGGGCTGGCAACATTTTGGCCAGTGCCTGCGACTTCAACAACCTGACCACTCTCCACATCATGGTCCGAGAGCCTGGAGGACAGAGAAGAGTGAGAAGATCTATAACTGCGGTCACTTTGTAAGAGGGGAGACCGAGGAGCCGAGTGTATGGACTCCAACGAAGGGGACCTTGGTCTCTGAGTCCTTGACGGCTCCGAGGGTACTGGTGTAACAGTCCAACAAGGACGCAGTCTCCTCGGTTCCAGCCGGAACCGAAGAAGTAGACAAGTTTTGGGCCAAAGATGGCTCTGAGCTGGGAGCCAACGATTTGGTTGGTTTAGGAGACTTCACTGGCTGAGCCTTGGCTGGTGAATCCTGGGGCTTAAGAAGGCCCCTCAATATAAGTTTGTTTCCGCGCTCCTGCAGAACTCTTGGGTTGAATGCATGGCATACAGAACAAGAGTCCTGCAGGTGAACTGCGCCTAAGCAGTAGACGCAAGAAGTGTGACCATCTGTCAGACATTTTCTGACAGCATGAATCACACTTCTTGAATCCCGAAACCTTGGATTCTTTAGACATAATCAACAAACAGCAAAGAACCACACTAAGCTGTAAATCACAGCTAATGTGACTATTTTAGTAAAGGGCTAACTAATAAGACTAGAGCTAACACTACCCACAAGAATACTATAAACGAAAGATATCTATAGGTTTTTTTTTTTTTTTTTTTTTTTTGAGTAGGAAGCCTCTAAGTTAAACGGTTACCTACTAATAGCTGGGGGAAGGAGAGGGGGAAGGGGAGAACTCTCTAATTTAAACGAGTTCCAAAGGAAAAGGGAACGACAACACTAAACAGTCTAGCTAAATAAACTAAATATACTAGTTATCGCTAACAATAATACAAGAAAAAAAAATTCTTATCAGACAAGAAAGCTAATAAACCAAGTTATACAAGCCTGAGCCAGTATCATCCCCCTGTGGGTTAGGGAAGAAGGTGGGCAGGTAGATGGGCTGGTTCAAGGATAGATCATTCACTACTTTGGGAATGACTGGTTTGTCCTGAGGGTCATTCTGTCCAGCTGGATGATTAGAAAAGGTGGTATAGCCATAAGAGCTTGCAATTCTGAAACCCTTCTGGCGGAAGTCAGAGCTACCAGCAAAATAGTTTTCCATGTGCAAAATTTTAAGATGGCCTTGTCTGCTGGCTCAAAAGGAGCTAGAGTGAGTTTTTCTAGAACATAGTTTAGGTTCCAGGGAGGGGGGGGGGGTTCCTGGGTGGTCTTAAATGTAATGCACCTTTGAGGAAGAGTTTGGAAGGGAGTCTGGATGCAAGGGGTGGATCCAGGGGGAGGTAGGCAGAGATAGCAGACAGGTGCACCTTCAAAGATGAGTAAGATAACCCTGTCTGCATGAGTTCACACAGGTATGACAGGATGAGAGGCATATCGCTTTCCAGCGGGTCCAACTGTCTTTTGTGACACCAAATAGAAAACCTTTTACATTTAGAGAGGATTTCCTTGTGTTGGTTTCCTGGCCTCCTGCAGGACAGTGAGCACATCCTCGTTATATAGGTGTCTTAAGGGGATCAGAATCCTATCAGCCACAGGGTTGAGGTGCATGGATTACCACTGTGAGTGTATCTGAGTCCCCTTGTTCTGTGTGAGCAGGTCCACTAAAGGAGGTAACTTGTGGTGATTGCCCTTGGACAGGTGAAGAAGAAGAGGGAACCAGTGCTATCTTTGGCCAGTAAGGAGTCATCAGCAAGATTTTGGGGGGGGGGGTCTTGCTGAATTTTCAGCAGAACCCTTTGTATCAATGGGAAGGGGAGGGAGCATACAGTAATTTCCTCTTCCAGGTTATCGAGAAGGCATCTGTTGCTAACGCTTTGGGGTCTGGTATCCTGGTGCAGTAGCCAGGAAGCTGCCCGTTTACAGAGGAGGCGAACAGGTCTATTTGTGTAATACCCCACCTATGGACCACAGTCAGGAAAACATCTCTCTGCAGCATCCATTCGTGGCTGTTTGAAATGGTTCTGGTTAGGTAATCTGCCTGGGAGTTGTGTAGGGATGGGATGTAGGCTGTCTGAAGGGTGACCCCCTGTGAGGTGGCCAGTTCCCATGCCCGTACAGCTAGTCTGCATAGAAGATAGGATTTGGTCTGTCCCTGCTTGTTGAGATACCACAGCACTGTGGTGCTGTCTGTGAATATTTTAGAGGGCCCTGCTCTAGGTAGGGCTGGAAGGCCTGTACAGCAAGGATGGAGGCTCTCATTTCTCTCACGTTTATGTGATCTAGTTTGTCTATCTGTCCACAAACCCTGTACTCTCCTTATTCCCAGAGTTGCTCCCCAGCATAGGTCTGAGCCATATGTGTACATGGTCTGGGAGGGAGTGTGTGTTTGCAGAGGCAGTCCTGTGTTTTGGGCTACATGAGCCACCCACTATCTCAGTTCCTGATGCAAGCAGGGGAGCCAGTGGGATCCTGAATTCTAGAGGGTGGAAGTGTTGGGTCCACACCGACCGGAGATACCACTGAAGTTTCCTCATGTGCATCTTTGCTAGGGGCGGCATGGGAATGGTACCTGCCATGTAACCTAGAAGCCTCAGAAATCATCTTGCAGTCAGTTCTGTTGAATGTAGAGCACTAAGAAGGTGGTTTTGGGGGGATACCATCTTTTCTGCTGGAAGATGAGGTCTGTCCGGATCCTGCAACCCAGGAAGACAATATCCTGCTATGTGGGGTTGAGGTGGGATTTTGGGAAGTTGATCAGGAACCCTAGAGACTGTAGGATTACCAGAAGGTCCCAGGAGTGGCGGAAGAGAGTTTCCTTGTCTTTTGCCTGAAGTAGGTCGTCTAGGTAAGGGAATAACTGGATTCCTTTTTCCCTGCAGTAGGCGATGACTAGAGCCAGACATTTTGTAAATATCCTGAGGGCAGTAGAAAGCCCAAAGGGCAAGGCACAGAACAAAGTGAGATGAGCCTGCCAGGTGTCTCGGGTATTTCCTGAAGACGGGCTTTATAGGAATGTGATAAGCATCCTTTATGTCCAAGGTTGCCATGAAACTCTGAGGAAGGATGAGTGGAAAGAGAGTAGGTAGGGTGAGCATCCTGAAAGTAGGAACGTTTAGGAAGGGGTTGAGATGTGAGAGGTCTAAAAATCGGCCTCCATGGTCCTTCCTTTCCAGGTACCAAAAACATTCTGGAGTAGAATCCTTTTCTTTTTGCTTGAGTAGGAACTGGCTCTATGGTGCCTTGTAGTAGCAGGGTTTGCAAAACCTGATGGAAGAGGGCTAGTTGACTGGGAGGAGGCTGTGGTATGCCCAGTCTTGATGGAAGGGGGTGGATCCAGGACATGAAGTAGCCGTCCTGTATGAAGGACAGAACCCATTTGTGTGTGGTAATGAGTGACCACGCAGGGAGAGAGAGTGAGAGGCAGATTGGGGTATGGATGGAGGGGTTTGGGGGTTGAAATTTTGGCAGACACTACCTGCCCTGTCAGGAAAAGGGGGCCTTTCGCTGGAAGACTGAGAAGGCCTATCCGGAGGAGGCTCATCTTCTAGACTGGGGAGCTACAGGCTTGTAGGTTTTCCTGATAAACTCTGTCTTTGCTGGGTAGTTCCTCTGGAACTTTGGAATAGGTGAGATTAGGATATGTTTTAGGTCCTGTAATTCTTTTCCTTTCTGTTGTAAGGATTTAAACAGGCTAGCCACTTTTGCACCAAAAAAGGCTGAGTGATCCAAAGGTGCATCAAAGAGTTTGGCCCTGAAGTCCTCTGGGAGAGGCTGAAGTCACAGCCATGAGTACCTCCTTAGTACTGGAGCTGAAGCAGCTGATCTGGCTGAGGCTTCAGCTGCATCATAACTGGATCTCAAGGAGTGTCTACTGACTTGAGAGAAGAGTGCTACCAGTAAAGAAAAGGAGGCCTTGGCTGCACAATCAGGGATGTCATCTAAATATTTAGTGGCTTTGTCCAGCAGAGCTATGGAATATTTGGTCATATGAGTTTGGTAGTTGGTGGCTCCAAATGACAGGGTAGCTGAAGTATAGATTTTCTTTCTCAACCTCTCCATAGTCTTGCTGTCTTTACCAGCAGGGAGGATAGTAGTGGTAGGAAGGAGCTTGGAGGCCCTGTCCGTAGAGATGGAGATAGTGGCAGGATCAGCAGGAGGGCACTTAAAGAAATGTTTCCATTTCAGGGACTTTGTAGAGTCTGTCTGCTCTACGTTGGGCTGGAGGTCGGGAGTCTGGGTTAATGGAGGCTGAGGCAAAAGCATCCAAGAACGCAGGTTGAATAGGAAGAATGGCAGAAGGACTGGGAGCATCCATTTGATTAAGGTCATAAAACCTTTTTTGTACATCAGACATATCAGAGGATTGCCACTTAAAGTGGCCTTTCATCTTATTAATAGTTTCCCCTAAAGGTAAGGTCCTCTACAGGGGAGTCTGATTCAACACAGCCCTCCTCAGGAGATCCATATCCCAGGGGGGATGAGATCTGGGAGGAACAGGAAAGAGTCCCCAGGGGAATCAGACAATTCCTCTTCTTCAGGCTGATCTACCCTCCTTTCATGGACGAGATGTCTGGGACTAAGGAAGGGAGGAACAGTGACAGAGGGTTCTGCAGAAGGTCTAAGGGCCATAAAGGCATTAAACAAGCTCTGGCTGAAGGCCTGCCAATCCGACATGCTTTCAAAGGTTGCAGTAAGGTGTCTGTTTTTTTGCTTTTTCTTTAAAGGCCTCACTGGTGTCTGGCTAGGAATAGGCCTTGGGTCAGGCGTCAGGATGGCGGAGGTGGTGTCCGATGGGCCCAGAGTGAATGCTGGTTCCCCCCGGTGTCTAAGGCAGGCACTGGTAAATCCCCTGTGGACGTGTCATCCACTCGAGATTGTGCAGCTTCCTTGGAGGTACCCACTTTATACTGGTGGATGCCGGATCCTCAGCTAAGCCAACATCGGCTACAGACTGAAGTACAGCAGACAGAGGCGCAGCAGACGAAGTAGGCAGCGAGGACTTGGCCCTCTTCCTAGGTGGTTCAGACGAGGCATGGGGAATGGCCTCCATCCGTAACTCTATTTTTTTCCACGGCTGATGCTCTAAATACAAATGCAAGGCCTGGAAACAGCGGGGTAAAGACTTGGGGACAAACTATCGGCAAATGGCGCAGTTCTTGGGGTCGTGTTCCCTGCCTAGACAAGAGAGACACTGGTCATGGGTGTCTGTGTGGGATCTCCCAACCGCACTTGCACTTAGCGGATGACATGAACTGACTATAATTAACAACAAAGTAGGACTGAAAGAATCCCCAGCGCGGTACTTAACTGAATCTTTTTTCGATCAAACATCCACGAGAAGCAGGAGCACCTGGCGTACAGCTGGCGGCTAAAAAATTCTGAGGGCTGGTGTGTGCAGACGTCACTTTTATGGCCCACATTCCTGCAGCCACGTCAGACGTCCAATGCACCAAGAGGGACTGAAAATTTTTGGAAACTGGAGAGGAAGAAGGTAAACCCACAAGCAGAATACTGCAACACTGGAATAGAAGGACATCATACAAACTCAATGTATAGTAGGGCTTGTCAATGAGGTGATTTACACATCTGTAGTTTTCTCCTTAAAAGTGATCAATGAAGCCAATGGTAAACAATGACTTATTAGTTTTACATTTGTTTAGACTGTAGGCAAAGCACTATACAAACTACTAAGAATATTATCCTGTTCCATCTTACTTTTACCTTTCACTTAAACATGGCTGTTTTTTTTTTTATCCCAGTTTAATTTTTCCAAGTCTTTTGGGCTAATAATACCATGATGGGAATGGACCCCATTCCCAAGTCAAAGTATGACTAAAGTTTGCGACATTAGTATTGTTTCAATCTATGATGTTAGTCAGAAATGCTCTTTGCAGCACCCCCTAATGTGACCAGAACAGACTCCTTCTGTAATTCATACAGAGTTACATGGATACTTCCTTATTACAGTGGCCCCAGATATAGAAGCCTTGGGCGATGCAGTTCAGGATAACATGCACTTTTTTTTTTTAAAATGATTTCTCACTGCATTGGATGTAATGCACAGCAGTGAAAACGTTAGTGTTATGCTGTATGTTTAACTCATCAGAAGAAAACTAGACCAAATCTTAAAAAAAAAAAAAAAAACACATAAATGAAGGTGAATTTTACTGCCAGAAATCAAAAGACGTGCATCAGCAAATGCAGGGTCATATACTCCTGCCATAGCAGTCAAACTTATGACTGAACATGAGCTTCTCTCTGCCCAGATTTGTTTTTAAGTTTGCTTTGATTAAACCAGGTCAGTAGTGTACTTCTTTGGTCATAAAAACAAAAAGAATATTGCAAAGTCTACCAGAGGCAGCGGCAAACTTACTTTAACCTTACCACCAGGATACAGGATGCTGTTATTTGGAAATGAGAGCAAAGGTGCCAGTGATTAGCCTTGCTTTGTTCTGGTTTGCACTGAAAAAGTCCTATGTCAACCAAGTGTGAAAGACAGCACCCCTTTAATACATAATGACGCTGAAATTTAAATGTAATAATACATTTGATACTTCCTTATTATACTCTATACCTAACTATATCGCCAAGGCCGCTATAATAAGGAAGTACCATTACATGTATCAGAATCATATCTATAACTAAATTCTTAAACACCCTTTTCTCCTATTACTGGAAATATCTGGGCATCCTTCCACACTGCCCTTGTTTCTTCCTGGAAATTTAGGTATTTTATGACTTTGTATCTCTCTCTGCGCAAGACACTGTAGTCACTGGGTGTAACAATTTCAATAATCAATGCTACTTTTGTCTTTTTTCATGGACTACATCATCTGGTTTTCTCGCATTTATTTTTGGACTGTTGGTAATGGGTGATCCCATGTGATATAAACCAATATTTTCTAATGCTTTGTGGCTCGTGTTTCCAATGGTTCTCGGCTACTTCAATATTATAATATTAATAACAAAAAAAAAAAAAAAAAATTGAAGCAACCCACTCTGGAACATAAAAAATCCAGTTATTTCAAAAACAAATGACCAGGAGGCAAAGCAACTTGAAAAATAAGCTTTTACTAATACTGGTTAAGCACTTTCATGCATTTTAAAACCATAGACATCCCCAGAACCATAAAAAAACATGCAAGTAAAGCAACAGAATTTAAAAACCTTAGGGTTTTTAAGTGTGGGTGTGTACAAGCTATCAATTACAATGTAGCCAAATCAGGTTAAAGGTACAGTGAACAATTTTCTGTAAAGGTGTCAGATACTATCCTGAAAACTTTAAGATAGAATAAAAACAAGATCAGACGTCAGAAGAAGACAATATTACAGTTTGGATGCTCTAAACTTCAATTTACTAGTGATAGAAATGGCCTCGTTGAGGCCAGGTGAATTAGATGCATCCAACTGACATAGCATTTCTTTATGCAACAATCGGTTTTGGCAGTGACCACCATAAACAGAAGGGGTTATTTTTTCGAAAATAAACTTCACCTTAGTAAAATTCCTACAAGAGGTAGCATGCATGGCTAGGGCACTTTTGTTGTCCTTTCTAACAATGCTAAAAGTATGCTGGTAAATTCTTTTGTTCAAAGCATTGTTAGTTTTTCCAACACAAAATGCAGGACATGTACTGCCATCTAGCCAGGTAAACAACCCTCAGATGAATTGTATCGACCTTTCCTCATCCATTTCGGTACACTAGCCAAAATTCCACCCACCAAGTTCCTATAAATGTAAGAACACTGATAGCACCAGCCACATTTAAAAGCATTATAAGAACAATCGTATACTGTACTTGCTGGTCTTTCTAAAATTGTCTTACTATTGGGTCTTTTTTTTAAATGTAAAGGATGGGGGTAGTTCAAAGTGAGACCTAAGGTCGACAACACATTATAAAAATGGATCAGTTTCTATGTAAAAGAATAGTTTTGTAAAATCTTACCATAACCATAGATGTCCTTCTCTTCCACGTTGCAGTATTCTTGGTGTGGAATTTCCTGCCTTCAGGCAACTAGTACGTAAGCTTCTATACAAACGCTTCAGCTTGGCTGTTGTAGCTGCATGGGACATCACACGTAGGGTCATAAACCAGGGACCTTAAGTATGACGTCTGCATGCACAATCCTCAGAACTTGAAACTAAGCAGGCAAAGTAGATGGCCCAATAGGATAGGGTGTGAAAGGTGACATGTATAAGGCCCCTGGGTCTCTTCTGTAATGGAGAGAGGCATCAGGGATCAGTTAGACTGGTAGAGTCTGTGAGGGGGAATGGTGGGTGGGAAGGAATACTGCAACATGGAAGAGAAGGACATCTATGGTTATGGTAAGATTTCACACAACTATTCTATGTCCTTCTATTCCTATGTTGTGGTATTCTTGGTGTGGGAGTACACCACAGCTTAGTTTTATGAAAGGGTGGCGGATGCATAAGATGATTCCACGAAGACTTGTAGGACTGACCTGGCAAATCCCGTGCATGCTTTGGAGATTTGGTCCAATTTGTAATGTTTGGAGAAAGTGTGAATAGTGGACCATGTAGCTGCTTCCATAATGGAAGCTGTGTCCATGCCTTTTTGGAAGGCCTTGGAAGTGGCCACTGCTCGTGGAGTGTGCCTTAACCCCAACTGGAGGGTTTTTTCCATGGTGTGAATAGCAGAAACAGATTGCCTTTCTAATCCAAGATGAAATGGTCTGTTTGGTGACGGCCTTGCCCAATGCCCTGGGATGGAAAGATACAAAGAATTGTTTGGATTTCCTAATGTCTTTAGTCTTGTCGAGGTAAAATCTCAGTTGCCTCTGGACATCAAGGGAGTTGAGTATCCTCTCTCCTTGGTTAGTGGGAGAGGGGAAACAATTGGGTAGGTGAATGGATTGATTTAGAGATGTCATTGACTACCATGGGCATGAAGGAGGGGTTAGTCCTTAGTGTGACCCTGTCCCTATGAAAAATGGTGTAAGGTGAGCATGCCATTAAGGCTTGTAGCTCAGAAACCCTTCTGGCAGAGGTAATAGCCACTAACAGTACTGTTTTCCAAGTATAAAACTGTAGATTGTATTAGCCGGTTCGAAGGGGAGCTGGGTGAGTTTTTCCAGGATGAAGTTCAGATCCCATGGAGGACGGATAAGCTTCTTAGGTGGTCTGATGTGTAAGACCCCTTTAAGGAAAAGTTTCACATGTAGCTTGGCTAACAAGGGAGGCTCTAGAGGTAAGCAAGCTGATAATGCAGAGAGGTGCAACTTCACTGATGAATAGGAAAGTCCACCCTTTATAAGTTGACACATATATGAAAGGACTAGGGGGATGTCAGCCTCGTAAGGGTCCCTTTCCTGTCTCAGACACCACTGAGTAAATTGTTCCCATTTAGCAAGGTATGATTTTCTAGTAGTGGGTTTCCTGGCCTCCCTCAGGACTGATAGCATGTCCTCTGAGTAGTGGTGTCTGAATGGGGTCAGTAATTTACCACCCACAGAGTCAGGGATAGTATTTTCAAGTGTGGGTGTAGGCGAGTTCCTTTGTCTTGTGTCAGGTCCACCATGTGGGGCAACTTACAGTGACTGCCCATGGCTAAATTGTGTAAAAGGGGGAACCAGTGCTGCCTTGGCCAGTAGGGAGTCACTAGCACGGTTTTTGGTTTGTCCTTCCTGATTTTTGGAAGGTCTTTCTGAATCGGAGGGGGGGGGGGGCATAAAGAACTTCCCCTCCCAGGTGAAGCTGAAGGTGTCTACTCTCCAGGCTTGGGGGGAGTAAGTCATTGTGCAGAAGGGTCTGCAGCTGCCTGTTCTGGGTGGAGGCAAACAGGTCTATTTGTGGAATGCCCCATCGGTGGACTATGTCTAGGAAGACCGTCCTGTTCAGCATCCATTTGTGTGGTGGCGAAGATGCTCTGCTTGTTTGTTGTCCTGCAAAAGGATGTACCTGGCCTGCAGGGATAGGTTGTGCTTGGATGCTAGGTCTCAAATTAGTAGGGCTAGCCTGCACAATTGGTATGCCTTGGTACCTCCTTGTTTGTTGATGTATCACATTTACAGTGGTATTGTCCGTCACTATCAGAAGAGGACCTGGTAGCAGTAGGGGTATGAAGGTCTGTAGAGCTAAAAGAACTGCTCTCATCTCCTTTACATTGATGTGTTTGGTTTTCATGGGAGGTTGTCACTGGGCCTGGACTTAGAGTGCAAGGTGGCTTCCCCAACTCGAGTCTGAGGCATCTGTATGCAATATTTGTGTGGGTTGAGGGGGCTGCATTGTAAGCCCTGGGTTTAGTTGTACTTGTTGGATCCACCAAATTATTTCCTTCTTTAAACAGGGAAGAAGGGGGATAACTTGTTCCAAGTGACTCTGGTGTCCTGACCAGATATTTTCTAAGTAACATTGCAGTTTTCGCATATGCATTCTGGCCAATGGTATCATGGGAATGGTTGCTGCCATCAATCCAAGGAGTCGAAGGAATTGCCTTGCAGTGACTGTCTGGGAGAGCAAGACTTCCTGGAAGTGGGAAGTTGGAGAGAGAACCTTGTCCTGTGGAAGAAAGGCTTTCATTCACTTTGTATTGATTCTGCAACCTAGGAATATCTTGTCCTTGTCTGGGTTCAGGGAGGACTTCTTGAGGTTTGGGGTGAACCTTAGACTTTGTAGAATGGACATAGTGAAGTGTAGATGTCTTAAGAGGGAATCTTCAGACTGTGCTGGGATAAGGATGTCGTCCAGATATAGGTAGATCTGGATTCCTTGGATCCTTCAGAAGGCAATGGCTGGCGTTAGGCACTAACACTCTTGGGGCAGTGGATAAATCAAAGGGCAAGGCCGTAAATTGGAAGTGCGAGGATGGGCCAGAAAAATGCAGAAAACATCTGTGTGAGGCCCTGATGGGAATGTGCAGGTAAACATCTTTTAGGTCCAAGGTGACCATGAAAGCATTTGAAGGTATGAGGGGTAAGAGAGTGGGAAGTGACAGCATTTTGAAGGAGGGTACTTGCAGGTAAAGGTTTAGGAAGGAGAGATCCAAAATGGGTCTCCAGGGCCCGTCTTTCGAGGGACCAGGAACAGACGGGAGTAGAATTCCTTTCCTTCTTGTCCTGTGGGAACAGGCTCTATTGTGCCTTGTTGTTGCAGGTCTGACAGAATTTGTGGAAGGAGATGGCATTGTTTTTTGGGGGGAAATGGAATGTCCTTCCAGGGGGGAATATGATTCCAGGATAGAAAGTATCCTTTTTGAATAACGGTCAATACACATTGATCTGTGGTGATTTTTTGCCAGAAGGGGAGACAGTGGGGGTAAGGCGAGCTGAGAGAGGCAGATGTGCAAGGCAGTCACGTATTATTAGAACATCGTTTGTCCTGAAAGGGTCGTCTAGGCTGAGGAGGTGGGCCAGTGGGCCTGGATGAGGAATGTCTTCTAGTTCCTCTTCTGGGTCTGGAGGAGGAGGCAACAGAATGTGGGTTACGCCTAACAAAGTTAGTCTTAGCCAGGTAGTTCCTATAAAATTTGGCTATAGGGGATACCAGCAGATGTTTAACATCCTGTAATTCGTTGCTTTTTTCTTGCAGCTTCTTAAAACAGGTCTGCAGATCGCTTTCCAAAGAGGAAGTTTTGATCCAGGGTGGCGTCCAAGATTTTGGACTTTACGTCCTCTGGCAGATTCTGTAGTCTAAGCCAGGAATATCTCCTAAGGACAAATGCTGATGCTGCAGAGCGAGCAGAAGCTTCTGCAGCATCGTAGCTGCATCTTAGTGTCTAGCCACTTGTAGGGCTAAGGACAATTTGGAGGAGATATCCGTTTTAATGAGACTGTCAGGAATTGGAAGCCAGCATAGAGGTGGCTTGGGATGCTAAATCCAGGACATACTTGGTCACGTGTGTTTGATAGTTAATGGCCCTGAAGGCCAAAGTGGAGAAAGTGTACACCTTCTTGCCTATCCTATCCATGGATTTGCTATCTTTAACCGTGGGCAATAGGGAGTCAGAGGGTAACAACCTAGACTGTTTATCAGGGGCAGGGGCAGTGGCAAGCACTGCTAGGTCTGCTAATGGTGGCTTTATGAGGAATTTTTGTTCCTCTGGCACCTTGTAGAATCGGTCAGGGCACTTAGGTGGAGAAGGCTGAGTCAGGTGTTCTAGAGGCTGCAGTAAAGGCATCCAAGTATGCAGGAAGAACAGGGGGTACAGCTGTAGGGGAGGGGGACTCCATGTGCAGCAATTCAAAATATCTTTTTTGGGTTTTTGTCATTTGGGAAGTATCCGATTTGAAAGTCTCATTTTGGTGATGGTTTCACCAAATGTAATGTCTTCAGGTGGAGAATCCCCTTCCACAGAATCCTCATCAGGAGAATAATACTCCTTGAGAGAAGCAATCTGGGATGTACAAGAGATGGATTCATCTGAGGAACAGTAGGTAGATTCATGTTCTTCTTCCTCAAGGAGGGAAGCCATGGGAATGGAAGAAGCAGGGGGAGGCCTAGGGCTTAGCAGAGAAAACGTAGTTGGGGGTGAGGCAGAAGGCCTAAGGGCCATAAATGCCTGCATAAGAGAAGAGGTGAAAGCATCCCAGTTTGGAGGGCCTTCAGAAGCAGGCATAATGTGTTTTGTTTTCTGCTTCTTTTTGGCTGAAGTCGGTCTAGAGCTGGGTTTGGCAGTGGCTGTATCAGAGGTCTGAATCCCGGTTGAAGGAACCACCAAATCTGGTTCCTCCTCGACATCGACAGGCATCGGTGTCTGAATAAGCTCCGTGGATGTGCCGGTCATCGGCTGTGCATCAGCCTCTACGAGGGAGGTCGATAGAGCAGACAGATCCACCGAGCACTTCTCAACTCCTACATCGGTAGTTGGCGGGGCATCTCTGTGCGAATCGGCAAGCGATGAAGGCCTAGGCATCTAGGTTCTTGGGCGGCCTCCGAAGCAGGATCCATCCTGAGAGCCAGCCGTCTGAGGCACTGATTTTCTAAGTAAATGTTTAAAACTGCCAGACGTCTACGTAAGGTCTTAGGCTCAAAAGATTTACAAACAGGGCAGGCGTTATGGTCATGTTCCCGGCCTAAGAAGAAAACACATTTGTCTTGGGCATCCTTATGGGCAATTTGGCACCCACACTGGCACTTTCCCTTTTTCCCTGACATCAGCTGAATTCTACAACAACCATGCCTAAGCAATGCGAAAGACTAGTAAAAAAGAAAAAAAATTAGAAATGCAAAAACCCAATGGGTTACTTATCTAAGGTCAATCAGACGTCTGAAGAGCAATCGCACAATGTGAAGTCGTCTGCGGCTGAAAAGTTCTGAGGATTGTGTGTGCAGAAGTCATATTTAAAGCCCCTGGTTTATGGCCTTACGTGTGATGTCCCATGGAGCTGCAACAGCCAAGCTAAAGCTTTTGTATAGAAGCCGACGTACGAGTCGCCTGAAGGCAGGAAATCCCACACCAAGAATACTGCAACATAGGAATAGGACATTGTAATATCCACAGCATACAAGGAATAGTGAATTACATTATTACGTAATAACTAGTTTGATGTAACGAAAAATTACCACCATTCCTGTCGGTACCCGTCATACTATGGGAATCAAAACTCTATACCCCATTAACAGCAACAGGTGTGTATTTGTTGGACCTTACATTAAAAATCTGTGTACAGAATTTGTATACCATTGCTTCTGGATAAACTCTTTCTAGAAACATGGACTTCAACGAATTAAACTTATTAATGCATTCTTTGTCATCACAGGTTAATCTAGAAACTGTAATGAACTGACTCTTCACAACCCCTCTCTAGATGTAGTGACGGCTACTTTTAAAGTGCAAAAAAGCACTGCAAAAAGTGGGTTTTCTATACACTAAAGTTACAAACCTAACACCACAACCTTTTCTGATGATAATGTATCTTCTCATCATTAACATAGTAAACTTTAGATATGTAGACGTTACTTACCTCTCAGAAATAAATTTACAAAGTTGGTCAGCATTACCAGCCCAGATCAAAAATAACATTTATAATACTGAAACAAAACAAGTTTAAAAAGAATCTGGGTCTCCCACCCAAGTAGTACAGCAGTGGCAAAAATGGGGGCACAAGTGGCCCCCACTGCTACTCCTTGCAACTGTTTACAGTACTTGCCATCAAAAAAAAAACAAACTTATTGCAAAGATTCAGTTCCATAAAGTCAGAAATCAAAACACCACCATTCTCAGACAACACTTTAAACTGTGCCACAACCTCACTGAACAAAGACAACTCTAGTTCATGAAGAACAGTAAACATAAATTTTTAATGAAAGGACCAATGAATATGCACCTATTATTATTAAGGGGATACAGAGTTTTAATTGCCATAATATGACGAGTTCCGACAGGAATGGTGTTACTTTTTTGTTGCATCAAACTGGCACCGTAATATTGATTACTCACTATTCCTTGGATGCTGTGGATATTAAAAACATTCCACATAGAAACTGAACAATTTTACAATGTGATGACAACCTTAAGTCTCACTTTGAACTACCCCCATCCTTTACGTTTAAAAATAGACCTGATATTAAGAGAATTTTAGAAAGACCGGCAAGTACAGATTACAATGTAAATACATGTGGCCAGTGCAATCAGTGTATTACACTGATACGGACTTCGCGGGTGGAATGTAGGGTAGGGTGCAAAAATGGATGAGGAAAGGTAGATAGAAATGTTACTCTAAGAGGGTTGTTTAACTGGCTAGATTCAGTGCATGTCCGGCACTTCATGTCGTAAAAACAATGCTTTGAGCAAAAGAACTTGCCAGCATATTTACAGCACTGTTAAAAAGAACAAAAGTGCCCTAGCCAGGCATGCTACCTCTTACAGGAATTTTACCAAGTTAAAATTTTTTATTTGCGAAGAAATAACCCCTTCTGTTTATGGTTGTGATTGGCAAAACTGACTGTTGCATAAAGAAATGCTATGGCAGTTACAGTTGGATGCATTTAATCCACCTGGCCTCAATGAGGCCATTTCTATCACTAGTGAACTGAAGTGTAGAGCATCAAAATTGTAAGATTATTTCATTATAGTGTCTGAGCTTGTTTTTATTTTGTTTTTATGTTTCCAAGATAGCATATGACACTTTTACAGAAAATTGTGTACTATACTTCAAACTGTTTGGCAGGCTTTGACTATATTGTAAGTGCTAGGCTACTTAAATGTGAGTGTGTACAAGCTAAGGTTTTTAAATGCGGTTGCTTTGCTTGCATGGTTTTTATGGTTCTGAGGAGGTCTATGGTTTTAAACTACATGAAAGTGCTTAAATAGAAGTTATGTCCTTACCATAACGTTCCATGTGGAGTGTTCATCTCGCCTTTGTTCTTACACATGGGTTCGGAGCCGATCCTCGGCTCCGTGCCGGCCTCTTGCAAGCTCTGCATCGAGAAGAAGCTCGAGACAATCTAATACCCACAATCCCCCTCTGCCTTTACCTCAGATCTAGTTTGCAAGCAAACCAATCTACAGAATAGCACATTCATGCTTATACACATAAGTATAGAAAGCAATTATAGAAAGACTATATACATATCTAAACAGACACATATAAAAATATATGTGTATACCAACTATGTACACAGAATAATAACAGTAGCAAAAAAAATACTTCTGGCCAGGCATCAAAGAACGTTCTTCCTAAGGGTGGGAGGGTAAGAACAAAGGCGAGATGAACACTCCACATGGAACGTTATGGTAAGGACATAACTTCTATATGTGATAGTGTTCAATCTCGCCGTTTGTTCTTACACATGGGTAGCGTCCCTAGCTCCTTGATCCTGAGGAACTCACGGGAGGACGTTCTTGAGCACAGTGGAACCAAAGGTTGCCCTGTCCCTAGAAACCTTGTCTACTTTATAATGAGAAATAAATGTATGTGGCTTAGACCAGGTAGCAGCCGCACAAATAGCATCCAGTGGTAGGCGAGCTGCATGAGCCAAAGACGTAGATATTGACCTTGTGGAATGTCCTTTGGGTTTGTGTAAAAGGGGTTGATTTGCAGAATCGTAGACATAGATTATACAATCCGTTAACCATTTAGAAAGAGTTCTTTTGGTAACTGCAAGTCCTTTCCTGCTATCAGCAAAAGCCACAAAGAGTTGATCTGTTTTTCTGTGATCTTTTGTTCTATCCAAATAAAATTGTCAAATCCGGTAAAAATTTGTCTCAACTATGGAAAGATATGAAGGGTGTAGGCCCCGATAACAAAAATACCGATAAATAAAGTTAACGGTACCAAAAAATTAACGGAACCACAACACAATCACACTTGTTAACACTGAAAATATCGACTAGACTAGTATCCTAATAAAATACAACAATAAAAGTTATATCTTAGCTTAGAAACTCTCGAGCTAGCTCCCAACGATGCGTATGCAGCAGCGGCAAACTAGATCTGAGGTAAAGGCAGAGGGGGATTGTGGGTATTAGATTGTCTTGAGCTTCTTCTCGATGCAGAGCTTGCAAGAGGCCGGCACGGAGCCGAGGATCGGCTCCGAACCCATGTGTAAGAACAAACGGCGAGATTGAACACTATCACATCCAATATTAATAAAAGCTTATTTTTCAAGTCGCTTTGCCACGTGGTCATTTGTTTTTGGAATATTATAATGTTGTTCAATCCTCAATGCAATAGTCTTGCCACATTATTATGTGGCAAGAGTACACAGTCCTTCTGCCATTAGTGTACTGCACCCAGCAACAAGATGTGCAACTGTTTCCAGTTTTGTTTTATAAAACCGGAATCTGTCTGTTTCTCCCACATGTTCAAAGGACTTTGTAAACCAATGTGCATGTAAGTCCACTATCCTGGGCCACCAATACTAACCTTTTGTTTTTTTGGTTTAAATTCACTTCTTAATTCCTGTGTTTGGTCCTGATTGACATGAGGGTATTCCAAGAGTTTTTTGTATTTGCAACTATATTTATGCATTTTCCACATTTCTTGCCTTCTCATCTGATTCTTCACCTTATACTCTCTCTTTTACAGATCCAATAACTAAACATAAACATGAACTGTTTCATCACTCTGACTGTGATACAGTGAACTTGGTATACATTGCTAAATGTACTACTTGTGCATCATTTTATCTAGGGAAAATTAATAGCAGGTTACAGGACAGGCAAGCAACAGCATATATACAATGCTAAGAAAGTGAATTCTACTAAAGCTTTAGCAAGCACATTACATTAATGGGCACATCTCATTCTTTTCAGTTTTCTGTCCAAATAACTGGTTTACATATGGATTTACGAAAGGTGACATTACAAATATGACTGAGGTCTGTGAATATGAGTGGATAAATAGATTAAATGTATTAAATATACTTAGTATAAACAAGTCTTGCTCTTTAAAACCAGTTTTGAAATTAAGGCGTTTACATCATTGATCATGTATGCATATATATATATATATATATATATATATATATATACACACACACATATATATATACATGTATATATATATATATATATATATATATATATATATATATATATATATATATATATATATCCATTAAGTATTACTAGAACTGCATTTATATTCAATTTAATCAACCCTTTGTCAGCAGTTGGAGCTTTGTAACATTTACTGTATTACATATGTTTAAAGTTTAGGACTTAATAGCTTGTCAAGAAAAATCACTTCAGAAGCCTACCTTGATGCAGAACGGCTTCGCGACTTCCTATGGTCACTGGATCGTGACAGTTTTCTCTGAGGACTCTTGGACCTTCGACTATCATGGTGACGGGATTTGTACTTGTCATGGGACCTACTCCTACAGCATAAAGACAAACATACTGAAAATCTAGCAACATGGAAGCACACAAGGATGCTCATGGAAAACACTACAATCTACCAAGCATGACCAACTGATACATATAGCCCCTCACATAGAAACTGATCAATTTTACAATGTGATGACAACCTTAAGTCTCACTTTGAATTACCCCCATCCTTTACGTTTAAAAATAGACCTCTCTTCCAGCCCTGCTCTACTCAATTTTCACTTGTAATTAATTCTGAATCCTTCTGTTGACTTACACACTTGCCATTTGCTTTAATGCATTCTAGAACCTTTATCACCATTCCCTAAGACATATAAACCTGTCCTGAATCATTAAAGGCATAACCACTCCATGAACTGTATAAAATCTACTACAAATTATTATTGCTTCACGTTATTCTACTCAATTACATTAATAAATAGCGACTCTGCCTGCTTTTTTTATATAAGTAAATTTGATTAGCTTGTTTTCCCACTCAGTAAAGTACAGTTTTGTACCTACCATAAATGTAGATGTTCGAGTGCTAATATAGCTGCAGTCATAACAGATGGGCTCTCCTGCCGTCAGGCGGGTCCTCGGTCGGCCGAATTCCAAAGTCTAGGTCCGGCGTCGGTTGTCGTCGCTTCTTCCCTGACGTCAGTGCGACAGGGGTATAAAAGAACCAGCCAACGCCATTTTCTTCAGTTTTTCTTGCCCCACATGTCAGGTGCCCCCAGAAGGAAGGCAATACATAAATTTGTGTAATAATGCAGTGCAATATAATCAAAATACAGTAGTTGCAAGCAAATACATCATAAATGAATACCCCAATCAGGTTGTATGAGGATGTGTTAGCCTATAGGCCTGTCCCAAGAGGGGAAGGAGGAAGGGAAACCTGAACTGCAGCTGTATTAGCACTCTAACATCTACATTTATGGTAGGTACAAAACTGTACTATGTTCATCGTGCATACAGCTGCAGTCATAACAGATGGGTAGAATCCCAAAGCTAAGAAAGGGGTGGTAGGCACTAGGTGGAACTAGGAGGAGCCAAAATGCCCTGCAAGACTGCAGTGACAAAGCCTGCTCTAGATTTGGAGTATAATGGTAGGTTGTAGTGCTTGGAGAAGGTATGCACAGAACTCCAAGTGGCTGCTTCCAAAATATCCTTGGTAGGAACTCCTCTGAGGAAAGCTGCAGAGGTGGCTGTGGCCCTGGTGGAATGAGTTCTAATGCCTGTAGGTACAGTTTTGCCATGAAAGGAATAGCAAAAGTGTATGCAGTGGGCTATCCATTTTGAGATTGTCTGTTTGGAAATTGGCTTTCCTTGAGCTCCTACAGCATAGGACACAAAGAGCTGTTCTGATTTTCTGAAAGGCTTTGTTCTGTCCAAATAATAACGCAGCTGTCTGTGGATGTCCAAGGAATGTAGTAATCTCTCCCCTTTGTTTTGAGGATTAGGATAAAAAGTAGGTAAATGTATGGCCTGATTTAAAGCTACCCTGGATACCACTTTAGGCATAAAGGACGGGTTGGTTCGTAAGGAAACTCTGTCCTGATGGAAGATGATAAAAGGCTGGACAGCCATGAGAGCCTGTAGTTCTGAAACTCTACGAGCTGAGGTGATAGCCAGAAGGAAAACTGTTTTCCAGGACAAATATTGCAAATTTGATGAGGCAGCTGGCTCAAAGGGAGGCAAGGTCAGTTTTTCCAGAATGAAATTAAGATCCCAAACAGGTATTGGTTGTTTCCTTGGAGGTCTTAGATTCTTAGCCCCTCTGAGGAACTGTCTTAAGAGAGTGTGAGAGAATAAAGGTGGATCAGTGTTGTATTCTGCAGAAATGGCTGAGGCATGGATTTTGATGGAGGAGAATGAAAGTCCACTGCTTAGCAGCTCAGCCAAATATTGTAGTATTTGAGGTAAATTCAGTTTCCCAGGATCCTGGGCCTTTTTCTCATTCCAGACAAAACAATCCCAAGCAGGTATTGGTCGTTTCCTTGGAGGTCTTAGATTCTTAGCCCCTCTGAGGAACTGTCTTAAGAGAGTGTGAGAGAATAAAGGTGGATCAGTGTTGTATTCTGCAGAAATGGCTGAGGCATGGATTTTGATGGAGGAGAATGAAAGTCCACTGCTTAGCAGCTCAGCCAAATATTGTAGTATTTGAGGTAAATTCAGTTTCCCAGGATCCTGGGCCTTTTTCTCATTCCAGACAAAACTGTTTCCATTTTGCGGAGTAAGTTTTTCTAGTTGATGGCCTTCTGGCCTCCAAAATGACATCCTGCACCTCCTTGGAGAGTAGGGCCTGTTGTGATGCTAAGGAATCTTCCATGCGGCTAGACTGAGTGTTTTTAGCTGGCTGTGAAGAGTTTTGAAGCTGTGCTGAGTCAGAAGAAGAGGCATTAGAGGCAAGGTCCATGGTGGGGAATGAGTCAAGCTCCTCAGGAGTGGGTACCAGTGTTGCCTTGGCCAGTCCGGAGCAATGAGAATCATCTTTGGTCTGTCTGCTCTGGTTTTCAATAGAACTTTGGGTAGCAGAGGAAGAGGTGGGAAGGCATAAACTGTCATTGATGTCCAACTGAAAGAGAGAGCGTCCACCCTCCAGGCCTCTGGATGGAAAATCCTTGAGCAGAATTTTGTCAATTGGTGATTTTTGTGGGAGGCAAAGAGATCTATGTCTGGCCTTCCCCATTCTTGGATTATTTTTGTAAAAACTTTTGGATGCAATTTCCATTCGTGTAGATCTGTCATATTCCTGCTTAGGTTGTCTGCCACTGTGTTTTCCTTGCCTGGCAAGTACTGTGCTTGTAGTTCCATTTGTAAGTCCATGGCCATGTTCCAAAGTGACATGGCCAGTCTGCATAGGGGGTAAGAATGTGTTCCTCCCTGTTTATGTACCACATAACTGTGGTGTTGTCCGTTCTTATCAATAGTTGACCTGGTTGTAGAAGGTCCTTGAAAGCTATAATAGCATTTACTACTGCTAGCATTTCCTTTTGATTGATGTGAAGGTGCTTTTCTTTTTGGGACCATTTGCCCTGAATGCACCGATCTGTCATGTGCGCCCCCCAGGCGTAGTCCGAGGCGTCTGTTGTGATGACTTGATTTGCTTGAGGCTTGCTGAATGGACGACCTGTGTTTGTTTGACATGCTTGCGCCCACCACAGAAATTCCTTTTGCAGACATGGAATTAGTGGTATTATTGTTTCCGAACTGTGGCTGTTGAGACCATATGTTTTTCAGGTACCATTGTAGTTTCCTCATATGCAGCTTTGCACATGGGATTAGTAAGATGCAAGATGCCATGAATCCCAGAGCCTGCAGGATTTTCCTTGCAGTCAGCCTGGTGCAATTTGCTAGTCCTCTGAAGTATTGAATTAGCTGCCCCTGCTTCTCTGGCGTGAGGTAGGCCATCTGGGTGTTTGTGTCCAAATTGGCACCCAGGAAAATTATCTTCCGAGAGGGTATTAGCCTTGATTTCTTTTTGTTGACTGTGTATCCCAGAGAGTTCAACAACATTAGTACACAAGCCAGATGTTTCAGAAGAATGTGCTTGCTGTCCACTTGGATCAGGCAGTCGTCCAAATAGGGGTATATTCGTATCCCTTGAAGTCTGCAGTAGGCAATTACTGATGCCAGGCATTTTGTGAATACTCTGGGCGCAGTAGATAAGCCAAAGGGCAATGCAGAAAATTGATAATGGGTTGAACCTGCAAGAAATCTGAGGTACCTTCTGCAATTTTGTCTGATTGGGACATGCAGGTATGCCTCCTTGAGGTCCAATGTTACCAGCCAAGACTCCTTGCCCAGCATGGGAAGAAGTTGCTGTAGAGTGAGCATCTTGAATTTTGGTGCAGTAGAAATGTGTTTAGGATGGATAGGTCCAAAATAGGTCTCCAATCTTTTCCCTTCCTTGGTACCAGAAATAGCCTGGAATAAAACCTTGACCTTGTTAGATGTAGGAACTTCTTGAATAGCTTTCATGTTTATGAGATCTGTAATTTGCCTTTGTGCCTCTGCCCTTTGATTGTGTGGCAAGTTTGGCATGCCTCTCATTTTTGGAAGGGTGTGAAAATGGAATTTTTAGCCTCTGTTTATAATGTCCAGGATCCATTTGTCCTTTGTGACAATATGCCAATTTTTGAAAATAATGCCAGCTTTCCTCCTAAGGGGGCTGCCATTTGAGACTTGCTTGGCATGCAAAGGGGAAAGTCATTGGGTTTGCTTTCTGAAAGATTGCGAGTTATCCTCACCACCTCTTTGTGTAGGAGCTTGCCATTGTCTGCCTCTAAACGATCCTTGGGATTGTCCTCTGCCACTCGGGCGCCTGTATCTGCCTCTTTGGGGTCTGTCCGTGGCAGGAAAGGACCAATTTTTGGAAGGCCAATTTCTACTAAAACGTGGGGGTTGTACCTGTAGAAAATCTTTCACAGTTTGCATTGATTTAGCCTTTACCTCCATTTTCCTTAATACCTCCTCAGCATTAGCACCAACTAGTACATCCTTTTGAAAAGAGGCGTCTAGTAATTTAGCTTTGACATGATCAGGCAAGGATTGTTCCTTGAGCCAGGCATGCCTACGTATGACTGATCCTGTAACAGCAGCTCTACATGAGGCCTCTAGAGCATCAAAACCACATTGTAAGGTATGCTTACCCACTTGTTCTGCACTATGCATCAAATCCTGCAACTCCTTCAAGTCTGGTTGTTCAGGTTGTGACATTTTACTTTTCAATTGTGATAACAAAAACTGTTGGTATTTTAGCATATGGAACTGACAGTTTAAGGCCCTCATGGTTAAGGTAGCCGAGGTATATACCTTTTTTCCCCACCTTTCTAAGGATCTGGAATCTCTCTCGGAAGGTAATGGATTTTTAGCAGTGGAGGCCTTAACTCCCTTGGGGCCCTGTGAGATGGTTTCTGGGTCAGCAGCATGGCTTTTGTATAGAAATTGGTGACAGTCAGGAACCCTGTAGTACCTGTCAGGTTTAACTGGAGCTGGAGGTAGCAAGTCCGGGTTAAGGCAGGCCCCCCGAGTAAACATCATCTAGGATGTCCAAAACAGGAGGTATAGCCAGAGGCCTGTGCTGAGGTAGCAAGAGAAATTCCCTAAGCCTTTTCTTGGAATCTGAATAATCTTGGCCTTCCCAGTGGAAGTGTTCCCTTAAGGTATGCAAAGTTTCCCCAAATGAGTAATCCTCAGGGAGGATACAGAAGGGATGGACTCCTCCACATCAGAGTCTTCAAAAGGGGAGTAAGAATGTTCCTGATCATCAGAGTGCTCTGAAATAATGGAGCCCTGATCAGAGGAGGGGGAAATCTTCCTCCACTCTGGGCCTTTTGTCCGGTGGGGGCTGAGAACCTCTGATAAGAGTAATTAAATCCTCAGCCATTTTAAGCATCTGTTTCTTAGGCATGGGGCCTGGAGATGGGCCCTGTGTAGCTTGTCTCTTAGAGTGCATGGTTGCTATAGACTTAGTGAAAGCCTTGATGGAGAAAGAAGAAGAAGGTCTGAAGACACCTTGAGTGGAGGTGGACCTGTCCACATTCTAAGTTTCAACGCCAAGAGTGGCTTCGGTATCTGTAGTCGGGGTGTGGGCCGAGAAGCCTGCGACCTCGGGCACAGGAGACACCACCAAAGAAGTGTCGCCGGTAGTCAGGAGCTGCGTAGGCGCCTCGCTGAGAACCGGACCACGTGTAGTCGGCTTTGGCGTGGTGTCGGTAGAGGCCGCGGACCTCGTGTGTCGGTCCTTATCTTTGCGTTTTTTAGACAAAACTGGAGTCGGAGTATCCGACGGCATAATATAGTTAAATGCTTTCCCAAAATAATGCTGGGCGAACTCCGCCCGACGCTTAATGGTGTGTTTGTTGAATGTAGCACAAAAGCAACAGACCGAGACGTCGTGGTCTGGGCCTAAACAAGGTATACAGAGGGAATGGAAATCCTTATGCGGTATTTGCTTCCCACAAGAAACACAATTATTAACTTTGTCTGACATCGGTCTGAGGCAAGAAAAGTTTCCCCAATGGGGTACTTGGCTTTCAAGAAGACTTCGGTTTCCAAATTTTCGTAATCTCAGGAGCTGGCAGACCGGCACTTGCGAACTGCTTCTGCTTCGGGCACCGCACGGCAAGAAAGACTTAAGAACATGGTGTCGGCTGGTTCTTTTATACCCCTGTCGCACTTACGTCAGGGAAGAAGCGACGACAACCGAAGCCGGACCTTGACTTTGGAATTCGGCCGACCGAGGACCCGCCTGATGGCAGGAGAACCCATCTGTTATGACTGCAGCTGTATGCACGATGAACATCAGTGTTAGGTAAGCTTTTCAAGATCTTCAAAAAGCAGTAGTTCTTTAACACAGGGTTAGGTTCATAGGTGGTTACTAGACTAATGGCCCTAGAGCCCTTACAAGGACTTTCAAGAGAGAGTTTTCTCTGATAGCTGGGCCGGCCGAGGGTTTTATGGTAGGAAATCCCACAAGTCAGTACTGCAACAGTGAATACTTGGAAAAAACTTGAATACTATGGCTTTCTAGCCATATGTATCCCGATTTGCCCCAACTGTTGGTGGTTAGGGGAGCTAAGTTTGCATAGGTAAGCCTATGGTAATTAAAAAAAAGAGTTCCTTTGTCAAGCTGAGATACGAGAACCATCCTACGAGCGAATCTGCGGTCACCATCCACTGATCTAGGTAACGCTTGAAAAGAGTCATGGAGGGGCTCAGCTTCACGTGTACTGGAAGCTTGTTCCAAAGAAGTGGCAGTCTCTGGAAGATATAGCTCTCTCTCCAGCAGGACCTGTTAATGTCAAAGGACAGTGAAGATCCCTGGAGTGAGTGACCCTTGAGCAGTTTGATTTACAAAATGTGTAGCAGTTCCATCAGGGCCGGGTCAGGAAAGTACAGATGTGTACACTTACCATAAATACAGATGTTAAGAGTGTACTCACTGTTGCAGTACTGACTTGTGGGATTTCCCACCATAAAACCCTCGGCTGGCCCGACTATCAGAGAAAACTCTTTCCACTTCCCAGGCTGGCGGACACCCTGACCGATATCAGTATGCTCTGGTATAAAGGGAGCCAGCCTGCGTCATGATTTCAGTATTTTCTTGTCTTTGAGCAGGAGGAGCTCTAACTGGACAGGAGGGAACTAAGGAAGAGGACCCTTACAGCAGGGGAGCCAAGGGGGTCCCCATGGCTGGATCAGTTGATTATTAGTAGGCTACGTAGTAGGCTAAGGGGGGGGGGGCAGGAGGGAGGGAAAGAAGACTGCAATAGTGAATACACTTGAACATCATTTATGGTAAGTGTACAGAAAGTACAGTTTTGTACCTACCATAAATGTAGATGTCCGATAGATATGCAACTGCAGTCCTGACATATGGGTTGTCCTGCCTCAGGCAGCCCTTCCGTCAGCCGGATTCCAAAGTCTGGGTCCGGCGTCGGCTGATGTCGCCTCCTCCCCGACGTCAGAGCAGCTGGGGTATAAAGGCATCCGCCAACGCCATCTTCTTCAGTGTTTCTTGCCCCAGATGCCAGGTGCCCTCCAAGGAAGGCTAAATTTGGATAAATGCAGATAATTCCAAACAGCAGAGAGCAAAAATTATATATACATATATATATATATATATATACATACAAACAAATACACCATAATAGATTCCCCCAGATAGCTAAAAGAGGGGTAAGTACCCTAGGAATACCACAGAGGGGAAGGAGGGTGGGTAATCCTGACTGCAGATGCATACCTATCGGACATCTACATTTATGGTAGGTACAAAACTGTACTATGTCCTTCAAGGATGCATCTGCAGTCCTAACATATGGGTAGAATACCATAGCCAAACTGGGGGAGGAGGCACTAAGATAATGATGGTGTAGTTAAGATCCCTTGCAAAACAGCAGTTGCAAAACCTGCTCGGGATCTGGAGTATAAAGGAAGATTATAATGCTTGGCAAATGTATGCATGGAGCTCCAAGTAGCAGCTTCTAAAATGTCTTTGGTAGCCACTTCTCGTAGGAAAGCTGTAGTGGTGGCTGTAGCTCTTGTGGAGTGAGGCCTGATATTTTCAGGAGTAGTCTTTCCATGAAAAGAGTATCAGAATCTAATGCAATTTCCTATCCATTTTGAGACTGTGTTTTGAAATTGCTTTTCCTTGCACTCCTGTTGCATATGCTACCAGAAGCTGATCAGTTTTTCTGCTGAGCTTAGTTCTGTCCAGATAGTAGCGCAATTGTCTGTGCACATCCAAGGTGTGTAGTAGTCTTTCCCCCCTGTTCTGTGGGTTGGGGAAGAATGTAGGTAAATGAATAGCCTGGTTCAAGGATACCCTGGAGACCACCTTTGGCATAAAAGTAGGATTAGTTCTCAGACACTCTATCCTGATGGAAGATAAGGAAAGGCTGGACTGCCATTAATGCCTGTAACTCAGATACCCTTCTTGCTGAAGTGATTGCTAGCAGGAATGCAGTTTTCCAAGATAAGTACTGTAAGTCTGCTGTTGCTGCTGGTTCAAAAGGGGGAAGTGTTATTTTTTCCCAGCACAAAGTTGAGATCCCATGCGGGTAGAGGTGGTTTCCTTGGAGGCTTTACGTTTTTGATTCCTCTCAAGAACTGCCTGATTAGAGGATAAGAGAAGACAGGAGGATCCATGTTGTACTCTACTGAAATTGCTGATGCATAAATCTTAATGGAGGAGTAGGACAGGCCATTGTGGAACAGTTCTGCTAAGTATTCCAGGATGTGTGCTATGTTTACCAATGAGACATTTTCTCCCTTTGCTGCACTCCAAATGAGGAATCTTTTCCATTTGGCTGAATATGTTTTCCTTGTGGAGGGTCTGCGAGCCTCCAGGATAATGTCCTTAACCCTCTGAGACAAATCTGGTTGATTTTGTTTCATGCAATATTCCAAGCGGTTAGCTGCAGTGTTTTCAAGGGTCTTGTAGTTGTTCTGTGTTAGAAGTAATGGGCATAGAGGTAGAGGCCATGAGCGTGTCCGAGACATGCTTCTCAGTAGCGGGTACCAATGTTGTCTTGGCCAGTCTGGAGCTATCAGGATTACCTTTGGCTGCTCCTCTCTGATCTTCAGTAGAACTTTGTACATCAAAGGAAGAGGTGGAAATGCATATGCTGTCAGGTTTTTCCAGCTGAAGGAGAGGAAGTCCACCCTCCAGGCAAGTGGGTGGTATACTCTTGAGCAGAATTTCTTCAATTGGTGATTGTGTGGGGAGGCGAACAGGTCTATCTCTGGCATTCCCCATTTCTTTGTTATGGTTTTGAAGATATCTGGATGCAGCATCCATTCGTGAGCATCCGTGGTTGTTCTGCTTAAGGTGTCTGCTAGTGAATTTTCTTTTCCTGGTACAAATCTGGCCTGCAGTTGAATGTTGAGATTCAGGGCCACATTCCACAAGTCCATTGCCATCCGGCATAGAGGGTATGAGTGTGTACCTCCCTGTTTGTTGATGTACCACATCACTGTGGTATTGTCTGTCCTTATCAGCAGGTGGCCTTGTTGGAGGAATGGCCTGAATGCCTGGATTGCATGTTTCACTGCCAGCATCTCCTTTAGATTTATGTGTAGATTCAGCTGGGTTTTGGACCATAGGCCTTGTATACACCTGTCTTCCATGTGCGCCCCCCAGCCTAGGTCTGAGGCGTCCGTGGTGATGGTCTGGCTTGGATGTGGTTTGTGGAAAGGCAATCCTCTGTTTATCTGACAGGCCTGAGCCCACCACAGGAATTCTTTTTTCAGGCATGGAATAATTGGAATCTGGGCTTCTAGACTGTGCTTGTGTTGAGACCATACATTTCTTAGGTACCATTGCAACTTCCTCATATGCAGCCTGGCATGTGGGATCAATATTATGCAGCATGCCATGTAGTCCAGGGCTTGCAGGACTTTCCTTGCAGTAAGCTGAGTTTGTGTTGTTAATGCCATGAAATAGACTGGTAGTTGCTTTTGTTTCTCCTCTGTGAGAAAAGCCATCTGAGTTGTTGTATCCAGTTCTGCACCCAAAAATGTTATCCTTTGGGATGGTACTAGCCTTGACTTTTGAATGTTGACTGTGTATCCCAAGGCTTGCAGCAGTTGTATGACATTGGCCAAATCCTTTGTTAATTTTGTCTTGTTGTCCGCTTGTATTAGGCAGTCGTCCAGGTACAGGTAAATTTGAATTCCCTGAAGCCTGCAATGAGCAATTACTAATGCCAGGCATTTCGTGAATACTCTGGGCGCAGTAGATAAGCCAAAGGGCAATGCTGAGAATTGATAATGCTCTGATCCTGCAAGAAATCTGAGGTGTCTTCTGCAATCTGGTCGTATAGGGACGTGCAGGTATGCCTCCTTGAGATCTAGAGTCACCAGCCAAGACTCCTTGCCCAACATGGGAAGAAGTTGCTGGAGGGTCAGCATTTTGAAACAATGAGGTATGTGTTCAGTGTGGACAAGTCGAGAATAGGCCTCCATTGATTTTCTTTTCTTGGTACAAGGAATAGTCTGGAGTAAAATCCTTGGCCTTGTTCCATAGATGGTACCTTTTCTATTGCTCTCATCCTTAGTAAGTTGATGATTTGTTTTAGAGCCTCTGTTTTTTGGCTTGGTGGAAGGTTTGGCATTCCTCTCTTTTTTGGTAGAGTGTGGAAGTGAAACCTGTAGCCTTTGTCTATTGTTTGTAAAGTCCATTTGTCTCCTGTAATGCAATGCCAGATGTCTGAAAATAAGGCTAGCTTTCCGCCCAAGGGTGCTTCCAGTTGTTCCCTGGTAGGCGGAATCAGAGCCAAGTCAGTGAGTCTGTCCTGTGGAAGTGGTTGTAGTCGTAGCTGTGGCAGCACTTCTCTGGTTGGCAGATTGCCACTGACGACCCCTGTAGGCACCGCTGGATTGACCTCTGCCTCTTGGGCGTCTATTTCTGCCTCTCTGCGCTCCGGAGGTGTCTGGAAAGGACCAATTCTTTGAAGGCCAATTTCTGCTAAACCTCGGTGGTTGGACCTGCAAAAAATCCTTGACTGTTTGGACAGATTTTGCTTTTTCTTCCACTTTCTTTAGAACCTCCTGTGCAGGGGAGCCAAACAAACTTTGTTTTCTCCATAGGAGCATCTAGGAGTTTTGACTTAACATGGTCTGGTAAGGATTGCTCTTTCAACCAGGCATGCCTTCGAATTACTGCTCCAGTCATAGCTGATCTAAAAGAAGCCTCCAGTGCATCATAGCCACATTTTAAAAAATGATTACTGACCTGCTGAGAGTTATGTATCAAATCCTGAAGGGACTTACGGTCTATAGGTTCAGGAGAGGACAGTTTTTTATTTAGCTGGTCTAACAGAAATTCCTGGTACTGAATCATGTGAAATTGACAGTTTAAAGCCCTGGCCGAAAGAGTAGCAGATGTATAAACCTTTTTACCCCATCTCTCTAATGCTCTAGATTCCCTATCAGAGGGAAGAGGGTTTTTGGCAGAGGCAGCTGCAACACCTTTAGGGCCCTGAGAAATTGTTTCTGGGTCTGCAACATGAGCCTTATACAAGTGGTAGTGAGTGTCCGGGACCCTGTAATATCAGTCAGGTTTGGCAGGGGCCGGAGGAAGAGAATCAGGGGCAGTACTGGCATCATTATATGCATCATCAACAACTGATAGTACAGGGGGTATGGCTAAAGGCCTATGTTGTGGTAAATGTAAAAAAGTCCTTAGCCTTTTCCTTGAATCTGAAAAATCCTGGCCCTGCCATTGGAAATGTTCCCTCAGAGTGTAGGGTTTCCCCAAAAGAAAATTCTTCAGGAGGGGAAGCAGAAGGAATGGAGTCTTCTGCATCAGAATCCTCATAAGGTGAATATGGGCCTTCCTGATGGTCAGAAATATCTGAGCCATCCGAGGAATAGTCTGTAGAGAGAGGTTCAGGGGGTTCAGTCCTATGCCTCTTATCTGGAGGAGGTTGAGAGGCCCTGTCTGGGTGAGGTTGGGATTCCCTGATCAAAGAAATAAGATCCTCAGCCAGGCTGAGTATCTGGGAACTAGAGGTAGGCCTGTGAGAGGGAGCTTTTGTAGGCAAAGTCTTAGAAATTTTGGCTGCTTTAGCCCTGGAAAAGGCCTTGATAGACATAGAGGCCGGGGGTCTAGCAGCCCCACGTGCAGGAGTAGAGATGTCTAAGGGAATAGTATCTGACAAATCCTGGGTGCCTGCTTCTGTAACAGTGATTTCTGTAGCCGATTCAGCCATGGCCTGTGTGGCCTCGGTTATCGGTGGCCTGCTTTCGGCCGAAGGGAGAACCGGGGACTCTGTTTCAGCCGAAACAGAGACACTTGCGGTTGGCCTAACCGTGGTTTCAGCCAAAACCGCGGGCCGCAAGTGTCTGTCCTTTTCCTTGCGCTTTTTAGCTAATTGTGTAGTCGGAGTCTCAGACGGCATTTTATATGCAAAAGCGGGACCAAAAAACTCTTCGGCAAACTCCGACCGACGTCTAAGCGTCCGTCGGTTGAAGGAAGCACAGGCTAGACAAGCTGATACGTCGTGGTCTGGGCCTAAGCAAGGAAGGCAGTAAGAGTGGAAATCCTTATGAGGTATTTGTTTCCCACAAGTTAAACAATTATTTACTTTGTCTGACATCGGCTGAGGCAAGAAAGAGTTCCCAACGGGGTACTTAGCTTTTTTTAGAAGTCTTCGGTAGAAATTTCTGGATCTGACCGACTGGCACTTGCGAACAGCTTCTACTTCGGGCACCGTGTGGCAAGAAAGACTGAGGAAAATGGCGTCGGCTGATGCCTTTATACCCCAGCAGCTATAACGTCGGGTGAAGTGCGACATCAGCCGAGGCCAGACCCAGACTTTGGAATCCGGCCGACCGAAGGGCTGCCTGAGGCAGGACAACCCATATGTTAGGACTGCAGATGCATCCTTGAAGGACATCCCCCAGCTAAAAAGGAGAGGGGGAATGGACCCAAGGGAAAAAGCAGAGGGGTTGGAGGGAGGGAAATCCTGACTGCAGTTGCATATCTATCGGACATCTACATTTATGGTAGGTACAAAACTGTACTATGTCCTTCAAGAATGCAACTGCAGTCCTGACATATGGGTTGAATACCGTAGCCAAGCTGGGGGTGGTAGGATCTAAGCAAGGGATGGTGTAGCTAAAAGACCCTGCAGGACTGCAGATGCAAAGCCTGCTCGGGATCTGGAGTATAAAGGCAGGTTGTAGTGTCTGGTAAATGTATGCACGGAGCTCCATGTAGCAGCCTCTAGAATGTCCTTTGTAGCCACCCCTCTTAGAAAAGCTGTGGATGTGGCTATAGCTCTGGTTGAGTGTGGCCTAATATTGGCTGGCACACCCTTTCCATGGAAGGAGTAGCACACTCTGATGCAGTGTTCAATCCATTTTGAAATTGTTTGTTTGGAGACTGCCTTTCCTTGCACTCCGGCAGCATAGGCTACAAATAGTTGGTCAGACTTCCTGGTGGTCTTTGTTCTGTCCAAGTAGTAGCGTAGTTGTCTGTGTATGTCCAAAGTATGTAGCAGCTTTTCCCCTTTATTTTGAGGATTGGGGAAGAAAGTAGGCAGGTGAATTGCTTGATTTAGAGACACCCTGGATATCACTTTTGGCATGAATGAAGGATTGGTCCTTAGAGAAACTCTGTCCTGATGAAAGATGAAAAAGGGAGGTACTGCCATGAGGGCCTGTATCTCTGAGACCCTTCTTGCTGAGGTAACTGCCAACAGGAAGACTGTTTTCCAGGAGAGAAATTGCATTTCTGAAGATGCTGCTGGTTCAAAAGGAGGAAGAGTTAATTTTTCCAAGACGTAGTTGAGGTCCCATGCAGGAACTGGTGGTTTTCTGGGAGGTTTGATATTCTTTATCCCTCTTAAAAACTGTTTTAGCAAGGGATGCGAAAGCACAGGTGGGTCACAGTTGTAATTTGCTGAAGCATGAATTTTAATGGAAGAATATGAGAGGCCACTATGAAACATTTCTGCCAAGTATTCTAATATCTGAGGTATGTTCATTACTAATGCATCCTGGCCCTTTTTGGCATTCCAGATGATGAATCTCTTCCACTTGGCCGAATAGGTTTTTCTGGTGGAAGGTCTGCGTGCTTCCAGCAAGATTTCCTGAACCTTTTCGGAGAGGGGGACATGGGGCAAAGTCATGTAACCCTCCAAGCTGTCAGTTGTAATGTTTGCAGGTTTTGATGAACAGTCCTGTAATTGTGTTGAGTTAGGAGCAGAGGCCATTGGGGCAAGGGCCACGGTTTGGTGCGAGCTATGCTCAGCAGCAAGGGATACCAATGCTGCCTCGGCCAGTCTGGAGCTATCAATATTCCTTTTGGTTGCTCTGCTTTGATCTTCAGTAACACCTTGGTCAGTAGTGGTAGAGGAGGGAATGCATAGATTTTTAGGGCATTCCAGCTGAAGGAGAGAGCATCCATTCTCCAGGCTAGGGGATGGTGTGTCCTTGAGCAGAACCTGTCCAGGTGGTGATTGTGATGAGAAGCAAAGATATCTATGTCTGGTCTTCCCCATGCAGTTATTTGTGAGAAAATGTGTGGATGCAGCATCCATTCGTGTGGATCCACGAAATCTCTGCTCAACCTGTCCGGCCAAAACATTGTCCTTGCCCGGAAAAAGTGGGATTGCAAATGAATGTTCAGTTTCAGGGGCTTTTCCCAAAGAGCCATTGTTAGTCTGCAGAGGGGGTACGAGTGAGTGCCTCCTTGTTTGTTTATATACAACATGACCGTGGTGTTGTCTGTCCTTATTAGCAGATGGCCCTGTTGAAGAGATTTTCCAAAGGCTTCTATCGCATGCATCACTGCCAACATCTCTCTTTGATTTATGTGCAGAGGCATTTCCGTGGGAGTCCATTGACCTTGAATGCATCTGTCCTCCATGTGTGCCCCCCATCCATGATCTGAGGCGCCTGTTGTAATGGTTTGACTTGCTTGAACTTTGTTGAAAGGCATGCCTTGGTTTAAATGGCTTGCTTGAGCCCACCACAAAAATTCCCTTTGCAGGCATGGAATGAGTGGTATTACGTCCTCTAAGTTGTGGCTGTGTTGAGACCATAAGCTTTTTAGGTACCATTGTAGCTTTCTCATGTGTAGTCTTGCCAGAGGGATCAGAAGAATGCAAGATGCCATGAAACCCAGGGCCTGCAGGATCTTCCTTGCGGTCAGCTGGGTAACTTTTGCTAGGCTTTTGAAGTAATCTGGTAAATGCTGTTGTTTCTCCTCTGTGAGGAAAGCCATTATGTGTCCAGGTTTGCTCCTAGAAAAATAATCTTTAGGGATGGCAATAGTCTTGATTTTTGAATGCTGACTGTGTATCCCAAAGCCTGTAGCAACTGAATGACATAGTCCAAGTTTTTTACCAAGATTTGTTTGCTGTCTGCTTGTATGAGGCAGTCGTCCAGGTAAGGGTATATTTGAATCCCTTGGAGTCTGCAATGTGCAACTACTGATGCCAGGCATTTCGTGAACACTCTGGGTGCAGTAGATAAGCCAAACGGCAATGCTGAGAATTGATAATGCTCTGTTCCTGCAAGAAATTTGAGGTATCTTCTGCAGCTGTGTCTGATTGGGACATGCAGGTATGCCTCCTTGAGGTCCAGAGTAACCAGCCAAGACCCCATGCCCAGCATGGGAAGGAGTTGCTGTAACGTCAGCATTTTGAATTTTGGCACAATGAGAAAGGTGTTTAGAACGGACAAGTCCAGTATAGGCCTCCATTGCTTTTCTTTTCTTGGAACAAGGAACAGTCTTGAATAGAATCCCTGGCCTTGTTCCTGAGGAGGAACCTTTTCTATAGCTTTTATTTGTAACAGCTTTGAAACTTGTAAGAGAGCCTCTGTCCTTTGATTTTGTGGCAGGTTTGGCATGCCTTGTCTCGTTGGTAAGGTGTGGAAGTGGAACCTGTAACCTCTGTCTATTATGTCCAGAATCCATTTGTCCTTGGTTAAAATGTGCCAGTTCTTTGAAAATAAGGATAATTTTCCGCCTAGAGGTGCTTCTCTGAGTCTTGGTAGGCGGAGTGAAAGTCAAGTCATTGTGATTGTCCCTGTGGTGCAGATGAACTCCCTGCGCCACTTCTCTGATTTGGTGGTTGCCATTGGCGGCTCCTGTAGGAGCCTCGGTATTGCCCTCTACCTCGAGCACGCCTGTTTTTTCCCCTTTGTAACTTGTCTGAGTCTGGAAAGGACCAATTCTTTGAAGGCCAACTCCTGCTGAATCTGGGGGGGCTGAACCTGGAGGAAATCCTTGACAGTCTGTACTGATTTAGCCTTTTCCTCAATAGACTTCAACACATCCTGTGCATTAGCACCGAAAAGCTTCTGTTTTTCCAGAGGTGCATCCAGGAGCTTAACTTTAACATGGTCTGGCAGAGGCTGTTCTTTCAACCAAGCATGTCTACGAATAACGGCCCCTGTCATGGCTGCCCTACATGAAGCTTCCAATGCATCATAACCACACTGAAGAAAATGATTGCTAACCTGCTGAGTGTTATGAACCAAATCCTGCAATGCCTTTCTATCTATAGGCTCAGGAGAGGCTAACTTTTTCTGCAAATCATCCATTAAGTAATCCTGGTACTGAAACATATGAAAAAGGCAGTTGAGAGACCTCATGGCAAGGGTGGAAGAGGTATAAACTTTTTTGCCCCATCTCTCCAGGGACCTAGCTTCCCTGTCAGCGGGCAGAGGGTTTTTGGCCGAGGAAGTAGCCACAGCCTTGGGGCCCTGTGAAATAGTTTCTAGATCCACAGAGTGGGCCTTAAAGAGATGCTTATGGGTTTCAGGGACCCTGTAATATCTGTCAGGCTTGACAGGAGCAGGAGGGAGAGAGAGAATCAGGCGAAGCACTGGAGTCCGAGTATACATCATCAAGGACATCCAGCACTGGAGGAATAGCTAAAGGTCTGTGTTGGGGTAGCTTAAGGAAGGTACGTAGCCTTTTCCTGGAGTCAGAAAATTCCTGACCCTGCCACTGAAAATGTTCTCTCATGGAATGGAGAACTTCACCAAAAGAAATATCCTCTGGAGGGGAGGCAGAGGGAATTGAATCCTCAGCATCCGAGTCCTCATAGGCCTGGAAGGATTCTTCCTGGGTATCTGAGTGCTCTGAATCCCCAGAGGCTTCATCTGAAGAGAGGGTGTGTCTCTGTCTGCTCAGTTCTAGGCCTTTTATCTGCAGGCGACTGAGAACCTCTGTCTGGGTGCGGTTGGGAACCCCTGATAAGAGAGATTAGATCTGCAGCAAGAGTCATGATCTGTCTATCAAAAGAGGGGCCCTGAGCAGTAGGTTTAGGATGGGCCTTGGCCTGGCTGGCAGCCTTAGCACGTGCAAAGGCCTTGATGGACATGGATACCGGAGACCTAGCTGCCCCATGTGCAGGGGTAACCTTGTCCACAGGAATGGTGTCGGGTAAATCTAGAGCTTTGGTTTCTGGTGGGAAATCAACAACCGGCACCGTTGTAGTCTCCGGGACCGAAGAACGCGTTAAAGCAATGTCGTCGGCCTGGGGCGGTTGAATTAACGCTTCCGAAGGGACGGATGCACTCGTGGAGGGCTTAGGCGTGGTATCGGTGGACGACGCGGGCCGAGGATGTCGGTCCCGGTCCATGCGTTTTTTGGTAGTTTGTGCTGTCGGTAGTTCCGACGGCATGATATATGCGAAAGATTCGCCAAAAAAGTCTTCGGCAAATTCTGCCCGGCGCCTGAGTGTGAGCTTATTAAAGCAAGCACAGGCAGAGACGTCGTGGTCTGGGCCCAGGCAAGGGAGGCAGTAAGAATGGAAGTCCTTATGAGGTATTTGTTTACCACAAGACAAACAATTATTAACTTTTTCAAATTTTTCTGACATCGGCTGAGGCAAGAAAAAATGTTCCCCAACGGGGTACTTAGCTTTTAGATGACTTCGGTAACTGAAACACAGGAGCTGACCGACCGGCACTTGTGAACTGCTTCGGGCACCGCGCGGCAAGAAAGACTGAAGAAGATGGCGTCGGCAGATGCCTTTATACCCCAGCCGCTCTGGCGTCGGGGAGGAGGCGACATCAGCCGACGCCGGACCCAGACTTTGGAATCCGGCCGACCGAGGGCTGCCTGAGGCAGGACAACCCATATGTCAGGACTGCAGTTGCATTCTTGAAGGACATCTGTACTATGTTCTTCATGTTTCACTGTTGCAGTTCTGACTTCTGGGAAGATTCCAAAAGCTGAGTTGGGGGGGGGGGGAGAAGATTAAGGAGAGGATGCCCTGCATGATGGCAGTGGCAAATTCTGCTCTAGACTTGGAAAAGGAACAGTTATGAGTGGATATTAAAATGCATGTGCATCCAGACAGGTTTGCACCCTTTGCCACAGAATGAATTACTTCAAAGATCGCTAAAAGCAAATGAGAATGACAGACCAGGCAATCAATAGAAGCTAAGCAAATTCTGATCTATAGAGAGTCAAAAAATCAGTAAAGTCCATTAATGTTAGCCATTTAAAAAATTGAAGGGTTGTACTGAAGCCTAAACCATTATTGCAGAACAATGCTAAATAACATATACCCTCCGCTACTTTATGAACAAGGACTATCCTCAGCAGGTCAATGACTAGCTTCATTTGTCGCCATCAGTCCCATTTCTGACATTTTTATCAGAAGCCCACATAATCAGGGAAACAAGTGCTTGATACTAGTGCACATGCTGATATGACACACCAAACAGATAAAGCTCAGTAAGCCAGCTAAGTTCACATGTGTGAGCACACACCTCTAACAAATCACAAAAAAAGAAGTTATGTACTCACCATAACGTTCCATCTGGGTAGGTACTTCATTAGTCTGCAACCGGTGGGACCTGTGGGTATCGGATCCGAGCTGGCAGCTTTCCAAGCTCTGAGCTCCTAGCTCCTCCCCCTACCCATAATCCCCTGCTACCAACCACATTACCTCAGATCGGTTTTTTTTGCCTTATCAACCTGGAAACACGAAAAATCAACTGCAAAGGTGATCAGAAAATCCCGAAAGGTTCGGGGGATGGCAGGGGGGGGTCGGTTGCAGACAAATGAAGTACCTACTCAGATGGAACGTTATGGTGAGTACATAACTTCTTTACCTGAAGTAGTTACTTCATTTGCTCTGCAACCTGTGGGACAGAGTCCCCAGCTACCTTATAAAAACCTGGGTGGTCCTTACGGAAGGATATTCCGAAGCACCGCGGAGCCAAAAGCCGCCCTACTTCTCGAAATCACATCTAATTTATAATGAGAAATGAACGTACGAGAAGAGGACCAAGTAGTTGGTGAACATATGTCGTCCACTGGAACCCTAGACCAGAAGGCTGTTGAGGTGGCTACAGATCTTGTAGAATGAGCACGGATACTAACAGGGGCTGGTTTGCCAGATGATATATACCCCTGAATAATACACTGACGGATCCAATTTGCTACAGTGACTTTGGAAATGGCTTTACCCATGGCTGATTTTGCATACGAGACAAACTGGTCCGACTTGCGAAACTCTAGTCCTATGCAAGTAGAAACGCAGCTGTCTGTGCACATCCAATTTGTGTAATGTGCATTCTCCCTTGTTCTGAAATGTTGGAAAAAACACTAGTAGATTTATCGATTGATTTATATTTGCTTCTGAAGCAACCTTAGGCAAGAAAGACGGGTTAGTCCTGAGGGACACTATTTTTGTGAAAGATAAGGTAAGGAGGTTTCATACACAAGGCTTGTAATTCTGAAAGCCTTTTGGCCGAAGTAATAGCCACTAAGAAGGCTGTTTTCCATGACAAGAACTTCAACGGAATTGAGGCCGCAGGTTCGAAAGGTGGACTCGTCAAGGCTTGCAAGACTAGAGTGAGATCCCATGGGGGAACCACAGACTTTATCGGCAGATTTAGAAGGAAGATGCCTCGTAAGAAGGTTTTGCACAACTTCGTAGATGCTAAGGAACCTATGCCATCACCCACATGAAAATGGGAGATGGCCGCCAATTGCACCTTAACCGTAGAAGCACTTGCTCCCTGTCGAAAGATCAATGAGAGGAAGTCCAGGATGGTCGGGATAGGGACAGTAAATGGGTCCAAGCCCTAATCTTTGGCCCAAATGGAAAAACGTTTCCATTTACTTTTGTAAAGTTTTCTGGTAGATGGCTTATGAGCCGCAACCAGAATGGCTTTAACGGGAGAGGAGATACCGGGAGCCCTAGCCATTAATGGAACTGAATCAGCCAAGCCGCAAGCTTGAGGTTGACCAGGTTCGGTGTTGGGAAATCCGAGGGGTGAGAGATCAGTTCTGGACTGGGATCCAGAAACCACGGAGGAGCCACACTAAGACCGCAGAAAGGGGAACCAGATCTGCCGAGGCCAGCACGGGGCTATGAGGATAACTCTGCACCCCAACAGACAGGCTTTCTGAATGAATTTCATCATAAGTGGAAGGGGGGGATAAGCATAAAGGAGCCCGGGAGGCCAAGCATGGACTAGAGTGTCTCTGGGGGTTTCCCCTCTGGGGGGGGGGGGAATTATTGCGAAGTACTCGCTGCATTTTGTGTTTAAAGGAGAAGCAAAAAGATCACAGTGAGGCTGACCCCATTTGTGGAAGATCTGCTTCGCAACAGACGGATTCAGAGACCACTCGTACGGAGTGAGAAGCACCCGACTTAGCTTGTCCGCTAATATGATGGATCGTCCCGGGATGTGCGTTGCTATCAGAAAACGGTTGGTGGAGATCACCCATTCCCAAACTCTCATGGCCTCGACACAGAGGGTAAGATCTGGTTCCTCCCTCTGCTTATATACCAGACTACAGACATGTCTGTCTGGATCGCAATAGTCCCCAGGGGAAGAAGGTCGTGGAGAGCTTGCATCGCCAAAAGCACCGCCCTCATCTCTAGGACATTCATATGCAATGCGGTCTCTAGGGAAGTCCATGTGCCTTGAACAGATCTGCCTGAACAATGCCCCCCACCCACCCGAGGCGAGAAGCGTCCGTGGTCAAAGGGGCTTCAACCGGGGGGATCACAAAAGGCCTCCCTTCTCAGAGTTCCCGCGCATGTAACCACCAAAGAAGGGAGTCCCTGCAAACTCTGCTCAGCGGTATCGGCGTGTTCAACGGATGGAGCAAAAGGGACCATTGGACTTGAAGGGTCCATTGTAATATTCGCATTCGCAGGCGGGCATGGAGTGAAAGACCGATCGCTGCTGCCACAGACCCTAGTGCCCTCAGGACCAACTCCGCTGGAGGAGGACGACTCCGGAGAAGGGCTAACACCTGATAAGACAAGCTGTTCAGTCTGACTGATGTTAGAGTAGCTCGAGAGAATAGAGTATCCAACCTGGCCCCTATGAATTCCAGGGCTTGTGTGGGGCACAGGCAGGACTTCTGCAGGTTTACTGAAATGCCTAGGTTACGGGCTGGAGTCCGTGCGTAATCTCTCGCTACAGAGAGCTGATGCCTGTTGGTCGCGGTAAGGAGCCAGTCGTCTAGGTACGGGAAGACCTGAATGCCCTGAAGTCTCAGGTGGGCTGCAACCACCGCCATGACTTTGGTGAACACTCTGAGGGCTGAGGTGAGGCCGAATGGAAGAACCCTGAAATTGATAATGACTGGCTCTGAGCCGGAAGTGGAGAAACCTCCCGGATCGTCTGTCCATCAAGATGTGGTAGTACGCATCCTTATGGTCTATGGAGCACATCCAGTCATTCTCTCGCAGAAGGGGGAGGATAGATTGAAGAGTGACCATCCAGAACTTTTCCTTGGGTATAAACAGGTTAAGAGCAGAAAGGTCTAAGATGGGCCTGAGGTCCCCCGTTTTCTTTGGCACCAAAAAGAACCTTGAGTAATAACCCAATCCGGACTGATCTGGGAGGATGGGCTGGATGGCTCTTTTCTTAGCAGCTTCAAAATCTCTGAAGCCGCTGCCTCCCTCTGATCGGGTGGGACATCGGGGAGGCGTCTGGTTTTGGGGGGGGGGGGGATTTAAGAAAGGAATGAAATAACCTCTGGAAATGATACGGAGCACCCATCGATCCGTTGTAAGGGACTCCTAGTTTGACAGGTGCTCCGTCAACTGCCCCCCCAACTGCCTCCAGAGAGGGACAGTCGGGGAAAGCCCTCAGAGCTAGCCCTCAGAGCTGTTGCGCGGGTATGTCCGAAAAAGGTTCTCTAGACCCAAAATTACGCGGACCCCCCCCCCCCTCTGCCTCTGGGCCGGCATCCACCTTGTCCTCCTCTACCTCTAGAGGAAGAGTGGTCCGCAGCTGGATGGGATTGCTGAGACTTACGGAACCACAGCTTCTTTTGTCCCCTCTGATTCCTGGAGAAGGATCTTAGGGGACTAGAGAAGCGGACACCGACGGCAGACAGCGTCTTCCTGTCCTTTTCGCTTTGGACCAGCGTATCGTGAACGGTCTTGCCGAAAAGAGCAGAACTGTCAAAGGCGTCATGGGACGCTTGAAGGGATCCTTGGCAAGACGGAGCCAGGCGTGACGTCGTAAGATGACCCCTGCTCCACTGGCTCTAGAAGCTCCTTCTGAAGCATGAGAGAGGAGCCGCATAGACGTATTGGAGATGGATTTCAGAGTGGCCATTCGTGTCGTAAACACATCCCTGTCTCCGACCGACATGGACTCCGGGGGGGGCAACAGCGTATTCCTTGATCAAGTCTCGCTGTAGCCTGATGGTATGTGCCATATAGTTCAGCGCCTTTATGGAAAAGGTCGCTGAAGCAAACATCTGCTTCCCAATCTGGTCCAACGCTCGAGATTCTTTATCTGGGGGGTGGACCAGAGAACTCTCCTGAGCGAGTTCTTTCTTGGTGGCCGCCACCACCAACATGGCATCAACAGGGGATCCTTTGGCCCATGATTGCCTGTCTGTGGGGGGGCTCAGAATTTTATCGGGACGCCTAGGAATTGACTCCACGGTGTCAGGCTCCTTCCACGCCCTGGTGGTAATTAAGTCCACCAGGGGGTCGGCTGGTGGGGACACCCAGGAACACGGATTCATCAAGGGAAGGTTTTTGGGCAGACCCCCCCCCCCCTCTAATACGCAACATTTCCATGATGTCTCCAAAGGAGACATCTTCAGGGGGTGAACTTGGGGGAACCCTCCCTATCATCTAAGTTCGTGTCGGTGGTAACGAACTCGGGGGAGTCCAGGAGCCTCCTTTTACTCCTCGGTGGGGCTATCCGAAGAGGGCTCGTCCACGGGTTGTTCCTCCACAGGAATTAGCTGGAGGGCTTGGGCAGGCTGTCCCGATGGTTGGATGATGGAAGACAGACCCTCATACAGTGGGGGTATGGGTGGATCCGAAGCCCGAACCGGGGATCTGGATGATTTCGACAGTACCCTCTCCACTACCTCAAAAGCCGAAGGAGAATCACCCTCGCCAGCCTCTGAGAGCAATCTCCTCGGCTCCGAGGAAGGAATCTGGTCGCAGCCGAAGCAGTCGGCGCCGAGAGAGAGGTGCGCTCCGAAGCCAAGAGCTCCGAAGATACAACTCCCTCGGATCCGAAGCTCAGCCCTCGGCCCCGAGAGCTCGGATCAGACAAGCTCGAGGGCATAGTCGGCGAAGAGACCAGCGCTATCGGCACCGTCAAATCCCTGGGCCCGAATGGGCCCGGATCCGATGACTCCGAGATCTGAAAACGAGTCTGAGAAGGAGTGATCAGGGCAAACATGAGGGCCGCACTCCCCCCCAGAGGGGGGGGGGGAGGCAAGAGCACCCCCATCTGCATTTGGGTCTGCAAGAACAGACGCATCATCAGATCCATATCCGCTTCGGAGATGCTTTTGGTTGACCTGGAAGAGGTAGTCGAGGCGGGCCGGGAGGGCCGCCTCGACGACCTCGGGGAGACCAATCTTCCTCCTCCGGCGAGAAGCTAGGCGAACGGAGCCGAGAGGAGAGGGATCTGGAGACCCCCGAAGGAGACTTAGGTATTTTTGCTGGCGGAGCCGAGGGGTGAGACTAGGCCCGCCTTTTATTGGATCTATGTCCCTCCTTATCCTTGTGCCTCTTCTCCTTAGTTGAGGAGGCACTAGTTTCCCCAGAGCTCAAACCCGAAGAGGTACGTTGAGTCCAGTTTGAGCTGAGGAAACAGAGGGCTCCGAGGCCGCTGAGGCAGCTGGAGTCCGAACGGTAGAGGAAGAAGAAGCTGACTCCTGGGGGAGCTTTCCCGCCAGGATCAGCTTGTTCTTCTTGTCCCGAAGTGCCCAGGGGTTAAAGGCCACACAGATCTGGCAGGCCTCTGAAAGATGGGCAGCCCCCAGGCACAAAACGCACTGAGTGTGGCCATCAGCTGGGGAAATCTTGTGGCCACACAGTACATTTAGAAAAAATGGCCTTAGGCCCTTCCGCCATGTTAAACACACACACACACACCCAAACGCTAAGGGGGGAGGGGGGAGTGACAAAGAAAAAAAAAACTGTACCAGAAAAAATTAAACTAACACTAAAAGGGTAGAAAAAGGTTTACTACCACACACACACACAATTTTTATGAAGTTATGAAAGAAGTTATGAAAGAAACTATCTCACCCAGCCAGGAGCGCTTCAAAGGGAAAGCTTCTTCAGCCGCGGCAAAAAACGATCTGAGGTAATGTGGTTGGTAGCAGGGGATTATGGGTAGGGGGAGGAGCTAGGAGCTCGGATCTTGGAAAGCTGCCGGCTCGGATCCTAAGTCGGATCCGATACCCACAGGTCCCACAGGTTGCAGAGCAAATGAAGTAAAGTACAGTTTTGTACCTACCATAAATGTAGATGTCCGAACTGGATAGCATCTGCAGTCATAACAAGTGGGTTGTCCTGTCGTCAGGCAGCCCTGCAGTCGGCCGGATTCCAAAGTCCGGGTCCGGCTTCGGCTGATGTCGCACTCCACCCGACGTCATCTCTGTTGGTCCTCGGGTATAAAAGCATCAGCCGACGCCATTTTCCTCAGTGTTTCTTGCCCCAGATGCCAGTAGCCCTCTTGCAGGCTAAAAATTTGGATAGATGCCAATGTTTCCAAATAGATAGAGGTAAACACAACAATAAGCATATATGTACATATATACAAACAAATACACCATAAAAGACTCCCCCCCAACAGCTAGCTATTAGGAGGGTAAACACCCTAGGAGTACCACAGAGGGGAAGGAGGGAGGGTAATCCTGACTGCAGATGCTATCCAGTTCGACATCTACATTTATGGTAGGTACAAAACTGTACTATGTCCTTCATGGATGCATCTGCAGTCATAACAAGTGGGTAGAATACCATAGCCAACTAGGGAGGAGGATAAAAGTAGATTATGGTGTGTTTAGGATCCCTTGCAGTACAGCAGTGGCAAACCCTGCTCGGGATCTGGAATATAGAGGCAAATTATAATGCTTGGCAAATGTATGCACGGAGGTCCAAGTAGCCGCCTCAATAATGTCTTTGGTTGCCACTCCTCGTAAGAAGGCTGTGGTAGTGGCTGTTGCCCTTGTAGAATGAGGTCTTATGTTCTGTGGAATTGGTTTTCCATGGAAGGAGTAACAGTATCGTATGCAGTTTCCTATCCATTTGGAGATTGTCTGTTTGGAAATAGCTTTTCCTTCCCTTCCTGTTGCATAGGCTACAAAAAGTTGGTCAGTCTTTCTGCTGTTTTTGTTCTGTCCAAGTAGTAGCGTAGCTGTCTATGTACATCCAAGGTATGCAGTATTCTTTCCCTCTGTTTTGTGGGTTGGGAAAGAAGGTAGGTAGGTGGATTGCCTGGTTCAAAGACACTCTGGATACCACCTTGGGCATAAATGTAGGATTAGTCCTCATGGACACTCTATCTTGGTGGAAGATTAGGAAGGGTTGCACTGCCATTAAGGCCTGTAGTTCTGAAACCCTCCTTGCTGAAGTTATTGCCAGTAGGAAAGCAGTTTTCCATGACAGGTGTTGTAGGTCTGCTGTTGCTGCTGGTTCAAAGGGTGATAGTGTCAACTTTTCTAGCACAAAGTTTAAATCCCAAGCTGGTAATGGTGGTTTCCTTGGAGGTTTTACATTCTTGATTCCTCTGAGGAACTGCCTGAGCAAAGGGTGCGAAAAAACAGGTGGATCAAAGCTGTATTCTGCTGAAATAGCTGATGCATGTATCTTGATGGAGGAGTAGGACAGGCCTGAATGAAGAAGTTCGCCAGATACTCCAGAATGTTAGGCATATCTATGTTTGACACATCTTTTCCTCTTTCCGCACTCCAAATGACAAACCTTTTCCATTTTCCAGCATAGTTCCTTCTTGTTGAAGGTCTGCGTGCTTCAAGAATAATGTCTTTAACCCTTTTGGAAAGTTCTGGATTAGCTGCTGCTATGTGATGTTCCATGCAGTCAGTTGCAGCGTTTTTAGGTTTGGATGTATGATGCTGTAGTTGTTCTGAGTTAACATCAAAGGCATCAGAGGTATTGGCCACATTTTGTTCCGAGACATGCTCTTCAGTAGTGGGTACCAGTGCTGTCTTGGCCAGTTTGGAGCTATCAGGATTATCCTTGGAAGTTCTTCCTTGATTTTTAGTAGTACCTTGTGTATCAAAGGAAGAGGTGGGAATGCATATGCTGTTAGGTCTTTCCAGTTGAAGGAGAGTGAGTCCACTTTCCATGCTAGTGGGTGGAATGTCCTTGTGCAGAATTTTTTGAGCTGGTGATTGAGAGGTGATGAGAATAGGTCTATCTGTGGCATTCCCCATTTCTTTGAGATGGTCTTGAAGATGTCCGGGTGCAGCTTCCATTCGTGGGCATCCGGTGGTTCTGCTTAATATGTCTGCTAGAGTATTGTCTTTCCCGGTACAAATATTGCCTGTAACTGAATGTTGTAGCTGAGTGCCAGGGTCCACAGCTCCAAGGTCATTCTGCATAGGGGGTATGAATGAGTGCCTCCCTGTTTGTTGATGTACCACATGACTGTGGTGTTGTCTGTCCTTATCATCAACTGGCCCTCTTTGAGAAATGGTTTGAACTTTTGGATTGCCAGTTTTACTGCCAGCATTTCTTTTAGATTGATGTGCAGGCGGTTGATCCTGTGTCCACAATCCTTGCACGCATTTGTCCAGCATGTGGGCCCCCATCCTAGGTCTGAAGCGCCTGTTGTGATGGTCTGGCTTGGTTGACATCTGCGAAAGGGTAGGCCTGGGTTTGACTGGCATGCCTGAGCCCACCATAGGAACTCCTGTTTTAAGCATGGAATTAGTGGGATTTCTGTTTCTAGACTGTGTCTGTGTTGGGACCATAAATTCTTTAGGTACCACTGTAGTTTCCTCATATGTAGCCTGGCAAATGGGACCAAGATTATGCATGATGCCATGAAGCCCAAGGCCTGCAGAACTTTTCTTGCTGTTAACTTGTTCAGTTTTGTTAGTGCCAAGAAGTAAAGAGGAAGCTCTTTTGTTTTTCTGTAGTCAGGAATGCCATTTGTTGTACTGTGTCCAATTCCGCCCAAGGACGCCCTTGTTTGGGATGGTATCAGCCTTGACTTTTGTAAATTGACTGTGTATCCCAGTCCTTGTAGCAAGTAAATGACCCTTTGTAAATCTGTTGTCAGCTTGCTTTTGTTGCCGCCTTGTAGCACGCAGACGCACAGGTATGGGTAAATTTGAATTGCCTGTAGTCTGCAATGGGCGATTACTGATGCCAGGCATTTTGTGAATACTCTGGGCGCAGTAGATAAGCCAAAGGGCAATGCTGAGAATTGATAGTGCTCTGATCCTGCAAGAAATCTGAGGTATCTTCTGCAGATTGGTCGAATGGGGACGTGCAGGTATGCCTCCTTGAGATCTAGAGTTACCAGCCAAGACTCCTTGCCCAGCATGGGAAGAAGTTGCTGTAGGGTCAGCATTTTGAATTTTGGGACAATGATGTATGTATTTAAGGTGGACAGGTCGAGAATTGGTCTCCAACTTTTTCCTTTCTTGGAACTAGGAATAGTCTGGAGTAGAACCCTTTCCTTGTTCTGCTGTTGGCACTCTTTCCACAGCTCTCATGTTTGCTAACTCCATTATCTGGCGAGCCTCTGTTTTTGATTTGGAGGTAGATTTGGCATTCCTCTTTGACTGGTAAAGTGTGGAAGTGAAACCGGTAACCTTGATCTATGGTTTGTAAAATCCACTTGTCTTTTGTTATGTAGTGCCAGCTCTTTGAGAATAAGGTTAACTTTCCGCCTAGAGGAGCTGCTATTTGTTCCCTGGTAGGCGGATTTAGGATTAAGTCACTGTGGTTGTGCTGATGTAGTGGCAGTGGCTGTGTCTGTGCCTCTGTTGTTACCTTGCCACTGTCGCCCTCTGTAGACACCACCTCTGGATTGGTTTCTGCCTCTGGAGCGCCTATTCCTGCCCCTTTGAAATTTTGTGGAGTCAGGAAAGGACCAATTTTTGGCAGGCCAGTTCCTGCTAAACCTTGGGGTTGAACCTGCAAGAAATCTTTAACAGTTTGAACAGATTTTGCCTTTTCTTCCATTTTCTTCATAACCTGCTGGGCAGGTGTACCAAACAAACTTGTCTTGTCCATAGGAGCATCTAGCAACTTAGCTTTAACATGATCCGTAAAGCTTGTTCTTTAGCCATGCATGCCTTCTTATCACTGTGCCTGTCATGGCTGATCTAAATGAAGCCTCCAGTGCATCATAGCCACATTTTAAGGAATGGTTGCTAACCTGTTGTATGTTATTTACCATCTCTAATACATATTTCTTATCAAGAGATTCATCAGTGTTTAGTTTTTTAGTTAACTGATCAAGCATAAACTCTTGGTATTGTATCATGTGAAACTGACAGTTTAAAGCTCTAGCTGAGAGAGTAGCTGAAGTGTAGACCTTTTTACCCCATCTGTCTAATGACCTTGCTTCCCTTTCAGAAGGAATAGGGTTTTTAGCTGTGGTCGCGGCTACTGCCTTGGGACCCTGGGATATAGTTTCTGGGTCTGCAAGTGGGGCCTTGTAAAGGTGGTGATGAGTATCTGGCACCCTGTAAAATCTGTCTGGTTTGGCAGGGGCTGGGGGTAAAGAATCTGGAGCGGAGCAAACATCATCGAAAGCATCATCGACCACAGAGAGAACAGGAGATATAGCTAAGGGCCTGTGCTGTGGGAGGTGCAGAAAGGTCCTAAGTCTTTTTCTGGAGTCTGAAAAATCCTGTTGCTGCCATTGGAACTGTTCTCGCATGGCATGCAAGGTTTCCCCAAAGGAGAATTCTTCTGGTGGGGAAGCAGCTGGAATGGATTCTTCAGCATCAGAATCTTCAAAATTGGAGAAGGGAGCCTCAGGCTGGTCAGTTATGTCTGATTCATCAGCAGAATCATCAGAAGACACTGGCTCAGGGGGCTCTGCCCTAGGTCTCTTCTCTGGGGCTGAGAGGCCCTGTCTGGGTGAGATTGAGATCCTCTAATTAAAGAAATTAAATCTTCTGCCAAAGAAAGCATTTGAGAACTAGAAGAGGGCCTGGATGTGGAGGGTTTAACAGGCACTGTTTTAGAAGTCTTGGCTGCTTTAGCCCTGGCGAAGGCCTTAATGGACATGGCAGCTGGAGGCCTAGCAGCACCACGTGCTGGGGTAGAGACATCCAAGGGAATGGTGTCTGATAAGTCAACCACTGTAGTGGGTAAAATTTCTGAGGTCGATTCAAGAGTTGTAGCAGGGGCCTCAGTTGTAAGAATAGGTTCAGCTGTACTTTGATCAGTTTTCTCGGTTTCAGCCGAAACCGAGACACTCGCGGTTTGCTTCACCGTGGTTTCGGCCGAAACCGCGGACCGCGAGTGTCGGTCTTTATCTTTGCGTTTTTTGGGGGTAGTCGGAGGATCCGACGGCATAATGTACGCAAAATCAGAACCGAAAAACTGTTCTGCAAACTCCGACCGACGCCTAAGCGTTGCCGGTTGAAAGAGGCACAGGCGAACAGGCTGCTACGTGGGCTGGGCCTAAACAAGGCAGACAGTAAGAGTGGAAATCTTTATGAGGTATTTGTTTCCCACAGGTTAAACAATTGTTAACTTTTTCTGACATCGGCTGAGGCAAGAAAGAGTCCCCAACGGGGTACTTAGCTTTAGAAGTCTTCGAAGTAGTATTCGGTAGAAGTAATCTCTGGATCCGACCGACCGGCACTTGCGAACAGCTTCTGCTTCGGGCGCCACGCGGCAAGAAAGACTGAGGAAAATGGCGTCGGCTGATGCTTTTATACCCGAGGACCAACAGAGATGACGTCGGGTGGAGTGCGACATCAGCCGAAGCCGGATCCGGACTTTGGAATCCGGCCAACTGCAGGGCTGCCTGACGACAGGACAACCCACTTGTTATGACTGCAGATGCATCCATGAAGGACATCTACTTCAGATTGTATGTTTTACTACCACACTGTTTATACAATAAAACAATATACTTACCTGACTTACAAGGAACTGCAACAACTGAGACTGGACAGAGATCATCTAAACACAACGGGATGACAGGAAGATATATGGGACCAAACACCAAAGAAGGTGCCTTCAAAGAAGACCTAACACAGTAAGAATCAATCTGTTTAAATAGCAACGTGGGCAAACCGGGCTGAACCCAAGCAGTGAATCCACCAAAAGGAAGGAGGCAGAGAAAGTACAGTTGTGTAAACTTACCATAAATGTAGATGTTCGAGTGTATTCATTGTTGCAGTCATCACATTTAGGTCATCTGCTTGCAGTAGCTCTCAGTCGGCCTGATTAACAAAGTCTTGGGTCCTGCGTCGGTTGCTGTCTCATCTTCCATGATGTCAGGTAGTCAGGGGTATAAAGATTGCAGCCCACACCATTACGTCAGTTTTTCTTGCCCCAGATGTCAGATGCCCCTAGAATGGGAAGCAATTATATATACATAAGGTTACACCTCCAACAAAAAAGCAAATACACCAACAAGTTTTAAACACAGTGAGAATAAAGGTATAGCCAATAGAAGTCAGGGGGCTGGAGGGAGGGTAACTAGGACTGCAACAGTGAATACACTTGAACATCTACATTTACGGTAAGTGTACACAACTGTACTATGTTCTTCGTGTTTCACTGTTGCAGTAATCACATTTGGGCAGATTCCCAAAGCGAAGGATTGGAGGAGGTAATTAGATAGCATTAGGACCAGCTATAAGGCCCTGCAAGACTGCAGTGGCAAAGCCAGCTCTGAATTTAGAGAAAATTGGCAAATGGTAATGCTTGGTGAAGGTATGTACAGAACTCCAGGTAGCAGCTTCTAGGATATCTCTGGTAGGGACACCTCTGAGAAAGGCTTCGAAGATATAAAGTTAAGTCATTGAGACAGTTTACCATATGGGGGAGTCTTACCACTCCCTGCTTTGGAAGTGGGAGCCCCCCACTGCTTAGCCCTGTGAGTACCTTAGGACTGAGGCTTGGGTGTTCTGACGGTTCTGGGCTTGGACCGAGAAGGCTTGGACTGAGAAGGCCTGGAAGAGGCAGGAAAGGACCAATTTTTAGACGACCAATGCCCACAATCTGGGAGGCTGTACTTGCAGGAAATCTTTAACAGTTTGCATAGATTAAGGTTTTTCCTCCATCTTTAAAAGTACTACTTCTGCATTGTTACCAAACAGGAGGTCTTGGTTTAAGGGAGCATCCAGCAAATTAGCTTTAACATGATCTGGCAAAGATTGCTCCTTAAGACAAGCATGCCTTTTAAGTACAGACCCAGTGACAGCAGCCCTGCAAGATGCCTCTAGTGAATCAAAACCACATTGCAAAGTATGTTTTCCAACTTGTTCAGCAGAATGCATTAAATAGTACAGTTTTGTACCTACCATAAATGTAGATGTCCGATAGACATGCAACTGCAGTCATAACATGTGGGTTGTCCTGCCTCAGGAAGTCCTCGGTCGGCCGGATTCCAAAGTCTGGGTCCGACGTCGGCTGATGTCGCATTTCTCTCCGACGTCAGAGCGGCTGGAGTACATAAGCATCAGCCGATGCCATTTTCTTCAGTGTTTCTTGCCCCAGATGCCAGGTGCCCTCCAAGGAAGGCTGTAATCAAATTGGGAGAAAAAACAGGATTCCAAACAAATAAATGAGCAATAAAACAAATACACCATAACAGATATCCCCAGCTAAGAGTAACAGGGATAGGAGTGGACCCTAGGCATAGAGGGGTATGGAGGGAGGGAAAATCCGAATGCAGTTGCATGTCTATCGGACATCTACATTTATGGTAGGTACAAAACTGTACTATGTCCTTCAAGAATGCAACTGCAGTCATAACATGTGGGTAGAATACCATAGCTTAGCTGGGGGAGGAGGTATGCTCTAGGAAAGAGATGGTGTGGCAATCAAACCCTGCAGGACTGCCGAAGCAAAGCCTGCTCTGGATCTGGAATATAGAGGGAGATTGTAGTGTTTGGAGCATGTATGCACGGAGCTCCATGTAGCAGCTTCTAGAATGTCCTTGGAAGGCACCCCTCTTAAAAAAGCTGTAGAGGTGGCTGTAGCTCTGGTGGAATGTGGTCTGACATTGGCTGGAACAGTCTTTCCATGAAAGGAATAACAAAATCTGATGCAATGTCCAATCCATTTAGAAATAGTCTGTTTTGAAATTGCTTTTCCTTGGACTGCAGGGGGGTAAGCTACAAAAAGTTGTTCAGACTTCCTACTGGCCTTGGTTCTGTCTAGGTAGTATCGAAGTTGTCTGTGAATGTCCAAGGTATGCAAAAGTCTTTCCCCTTATTCTCAGGATTGGGGAAGAAAGCAGGCAGATGAATGGCTTGATTTAGAGAAACCCTAGATACCACTTTTGGCATAAAAGTAGGGTTGGTCCTTAATGAAACCCTGTCTCTGTGGAAAATAATAAAGGGTGGTATTGCCATTAGGGCCTGTAGCTCGGAAACCCTTCTTGCTGAGGTAATTGCCAACAGGAAAGCTGTCTTCCATGAGAGAAATTGCAAGTCAACTGAAGCTGCTGGCTCAAAAGGAGGTAGAGTCAGTTTTTCTAAGACAAAATTGAGGTCCCAGGCTGGCACTGGGGCCTTTCTTGGTGGCTTAATGTTCTTGATTCCCTGAGGAATTGTCTTAGTAAGGGTGAGAGAAAACAGGAGGATCAGTGTTGTATCTAGCTGAAATAGCAGATGCATGTATCTTTATGGAAGAATATGAGAGGCCGTTCTTTAACATATCTGCCAAATATTCCAAGATAAGTGGGATGTTCAGCAATGATGCATCATGTCCCTTGCTGGTATTCCAATTGCTGAATCTTTTCCACTTTGCTAAGTAAACCTTTCTGGTGGATGGTCTTCGAGCCTCTGTTAGTATCCGCTGAACTTCCTTGGAGAGAGATAAGCTGAAGTTATTTATGGGATCTCCCAGGCTGTTAGCTGCAGTGTCTGAAGATTTGGATGCAGTGTTTCGAAATTGTGTTGAGTCAAAAGTAGCGGCCACTGAGGGAGGGCCCACCTCCTGGTGTGACATATGCACCGTAGTAATGGGTACCAGTGTTGTCTTGGCCAATCCGGAGCTATTATGATTCCCTTGGGCTTCTCTGCTTTGATCTTTAGTAATACTGAGGTCATCAGTGGCAGAGGTGGGAATGCATAGATTGCTAGGGAGTTCCAGTTGAATGAGAGGGCATCTATTTTCCAAGCTTTTGGATGGTATGTCCTTGTGCAAAATTTTGGTAGAAGATGGTTGAGGTGAGAGGCAAATAGGTCCACTTCTGGCTTGCCCCATGTCGAAGTGAGTTGTCTGGAGGCCTTCGGATGTAACCTCCACTCGTGTGGATCTGTGAAATTCCTGCTTAGGCTGTCCGCCAACACATTGTCTTTTCCTGGAACAAACTGGGATTGTAACTGGATGTTTAGGCTCAGTGATTTCTCCGAAAGCTGCATTGTCAGTCTGCAAAGGGGGTAAAAGTGGGTGCCCCCCTGCTTATGTACCACATCACAGTGCTTTACTCTCATCTGCTCCTATCTTATCTTACATTTTCCTTTTCAATCAATGCCCAGCACATCTTCTCACCTACTGTGCAGCAGGTTTTACCCACCCGAAGGTGACAGCCATCTATGGATGCATTAACTCGCTCGGTCTCTGCAAACCCAACCTGCGTGAAAACCTAAACTGGGCACACGCAATACTCTGTCAAGTGTCAGTGCGCAATTTTACCATATTGCAGTCTGTCTGCAATTTGCAAAATGATGCATTAGTCTTACCGTAATACCTCCGTATCATTAAATGGCCTTGCTGGAGTTGGTGTTGAAAAGCCTCGATGGCATGCATTACTGCCAGCATTTCCTTTTGGTTTATATGCAGATGTGTTTCCTTTGGAGACCATTGTCCTTGTATACACCTGCCTTCCATGTGCGCCCCCCCCATCCAAGGTCTGAGGCGTCTGTAGTCATGGTCTGTGTTATCTGTGGTTTTTTGAATGACATACCTGTGTTTTCCTGGCTCACCGAGGCCCACCATAGGAATTCCTTTTGTAGGCATGGAATGAGTGGTATGATTGTCTCCAAGTTGTTGCTGTGTTGAGACCAAATGCTTTTTAGGTACCACTGAAGCTTTCTCATGTGTAGTTTTGCTAATGGAACCAGTAGAATGCAGGATGCCATGTAACCCAGGGCCAGTAGGAATCTCCTTGCAGTCATCTGGGTGAGTTTTGCTAAACCTTTGAAGTAATGAGTTAACTTCTCTTGCTTGTCTTCTGTCAGGTAAGCCATCTGAGAGGCTGTGTCTAGTTTGGCTCCTAAGAAGATTATTTGTTGGGATGGCTGCAGTCTTGACTTTTGGAAGTTGACTGTGTATCCCAGAGCTTGAAGTAATCGTATGACATAATCCAGGTTTATTGTCAACATCAATTTGTCGTCCGCTTGTATGAGGCAGTCGTCCAGGTACGGGTAAATTTGTATACCCTGGAGCCTGCAATGAGCAATTACTGAAGCCAGGCATTTTGTAAATACTCTGGGCACAGTAGATAAGCCAAATGGCAATGCTGAGAATTGATAATGCTCTGGCCCTGCAAGAAATCTGAGGTATCTTCTGCAGCTGTGTCTGATAGGGACATGCAGGTATGCCTCCTTGAGGTCCAGAGTAATCAGCCGACTCCTTGCCCAGCATGGGAAGGAGTTGCTGTAGAGTCAGCATTTTGAACTTTGGTACTATGAGAAAGGTGTTTAATGCGGACAAGTCCAGTATTGGTCTCCATTGAGATTCTTTTCTTGGAACAAGGAACAGTCTTGAGTAAAACCGCTGTTCTTGTTCTTGTTGTGGAACTCTTTCTATTGCTTTCATTCGAGTCAGCAGAGTGATTTGCTTGATAGCTTCTGCCCTTTGATTTTGTGGTAGGTTTGGCATGCCTTGTTTTCTTGGTAAGGTATGAAAATGAAACCTGTACCCTCGGTCTATAATGTCCAAAATCCATTTGTCCTTTGTCAGTCTGTGCCAGTTTTCTGCAAACAGAGATAATTTCCCGCCCAAGGGAGATTCTAGTTGTTCCCTGGTAGGCGGTAGTAGAGGAAAGTCATTGAGTTTGTGGTTGTTGGGCAGGTGAAACCCCTGTCACTTCTTTGGTTTCCTGGCTGCCATTGTCGCCCCTGTAAGGGCCTCTGTATTGGCCTCTTCCTCGGCCACGTCTGTTCTTACCCCTTTGAAATTTTTCTGGATTAGGAAAGGACCAGTTTTTTGAAGGCCAATTCCTACTGAATCTGGGGGGGTTGAACCTGGAGGAAATCTTTCACAGTCTGAACTGATTTTGCTTTTTCTTCGATGGTCTTTAACACATCCTTAGCATTTGCACCAAAAGCTTGTTCTTTTCGAAGGTGCATCCAGAAGTTTTGCTTTTACATGATCTGGTAGAGGTTGATCTTTTAACCAAGCATGTCTACGAATCACTGCCCCTGTCATAGCTGCCCTACATGAAGCTTCCAGTGCATCATATCCACACTGCAGGAAGTGATTGCTTACTTGCTGAGTGTTATGTACAGCTTCCTGCAAAGTCTTCCTGTCTAAAGGATCAGGAGAAGCTAATGTTTTTTGTAAATCTTCTAAGAGATAATCCTGATATTGTAACATATGAAAAAGGCAATTTAAAGCTCTCATAGATAAGGTAGTGGATGTGTAAACCTTTTTGCCCCATCTCTCTAATGACCTTGCTTCCCTGTTGGAGGGCAAAGGATTTTTTGAGGTGGACGCTGAAACTCCTTTAGGCCCCTGTGAAATAGTTTCCAAATCAGCAGTATGGGCCCTGAATAAATGGGAATGAGTTTCTGGGACCCTGCAATACCTTGTCTGGCTTGGCTGGAGCAGGAGGAAGAGAATCAGGGGTAGCACTAGAGTCAGAATACAAATCATCCAGAACATCAAGTACAGGCGGAATAGCTAAGGGCCTGTGCTGAGGCTTCTTAAGGAAAGTCCTAAGGCGTTTCCTAGAATCAGAATATTCCTGACCCTGCCACTTGAAATGTTCCCTCATGGTGTGCAGAACTTCCCCAAAAGAAATATCCTCAGGAGGGAGGCCAAGGATGGAATCTTCTGCATCCGAGTCCTCATAGGTCTGGAAGAGCTCTTCCTGGCTATCACAGTGGGCAGAGCCCTCAGAGTCTTCATCTGAAGGAGTAGGGTCAGAGGGTTCAACCCGGGGCCTTTTATCAGGAGGAGGCTGTGATGCTCTCTCAGGATGGGCCTGTGAACCTCTAATCATGGAAATTAAATCAGCAGCCATGGACATAATTTGTGTCTCCAGAGTCGGCTGAGGTAAGGATTTAGAAGTAATATGCTTTGTTTTGCTGGCTGCCTTAGCCCTAGTGTAGGCCTTAATAGACATGGCCATAGGAGGCCTGGCAGCTCCACGTGCAGGAGTGACCTTGTCTACAGCAATGGTCTCGGGCATTTCCTCGGTTTTGGTATCCGGAGGAAAGTCTATAACTGGCGGAGTAATGTCTGGAATCGGAGTCGTCGGTAATGCGGTGTCTTCGGTTCGGAGCGGTGGAGAGACAGTCTCAGAGGGAACCGGAGCACTCGCGCTAGGTTTTGGCGTGGAGTCGGTGGTAGACGCGGGCCGAGGATGTCGGTCCCGGTCTTTTCGCTTTTTGGGAGTTTGCGATGTCGGAAGATCCGACGGCATGGTGTAAGCAAATTTATCGCCGAAAAAATCTTCAGCGAACTCCGCCCGGCGCCTGAGAGTGCGCTTGTTGAAGCGAGCACAGGCTACACAGGCCGAGACGCCGTGGTCTGGGTCCAGGCAAGGAGACAGTAAGAGTGGAAATCCTTATGAGGTATTTGTTTACCACAAAAAGACAATTGTTAACTTTTCAGTAATTTCTGACATCGGCTGAGGCAAGAAAAGGTCCCCAACGGGTACTTAGCTTTTGATGACTTCGTATCGTAGAATACAGGAGCTGACCGACCGGCACTTGCGAACTGCTTCTGCTTCGGGCACCGCGTGGCAAGAAAGACTGAAGAAAATGGCGTCGGCTGATGCTTATGTACTCCAGCCGCTCTGACGTCGGAGAGAAATGCGACATCAGCAGACGTCGGACCCAGACTTTGGAATCCGGCCGACCGAGGGCTGCCTGAGGCAGGACAACCCACATGTTATGACTGCAGTTGCATTCTTGAAGGACATCCTCTAAATCTTTATTTTTCAGCACAGTCAGGAATCAACATAATTTTCTGTTTAAGCAATCCAATAATATGCTGTCAATACTTTAACATATGAAATTGGCAGTTTAAGGCCCTAAGTGCCAAGGTTGCATAAGTGTATACCTTCTTACGCCATCTATCCAGCGCCATGGAATCTCTATCAGAGGGGTAGGATTTTTGGCAGTAGTAGCCTTAATGCCCTTGGGTCCCTGTGAAATGGTCTCAGGATCCGCAGTAGGATTTTTAAAAAGGAACTTGAGAGAGTCAGGAACCCTGTAATATCCATCAGATTTTCTGGGAGCAGAAGGTAGAGAGTCAGGGGCCAAGCTAGATTCCAAAAAGGCATCATCAACTATGTCCAGTACAGGGGTGGACAGCTAAAGGCCTGTGTTGGGGCAGGAGTAAGAAATCCCTAAGCCTTTTCCCAGCGAAAATGCTCCCAAAGAGTATGCAAGGTTTCACCAAAAGAGAAATCCTCTGGAGGGGAAGCAGAGGGAATAGAGTCCTCTGCATCAGAATCCTCATAGGTAGATAAGGGTAAATCCTGGTCTTCAGAGGAAACAGAACTTTCAGAATCCTGATCATAAGAATCATAAGTAAAGTCAGTCCTAGGTCTCTTAGAGGGGGGAAGGTTGGCTTCCCCTGATTAAAGTAATAAGGTCTTCAGCCATTCTTATCATGAGGTCCGGGCATCAGTTTTCTAGGCATGGTTCGAGTTTTAGGCCTTGAAGAAGAAGATGGCGTCTGTTTAATATGCAAGTCAGTAGGCCTGAATACACCCTCAGAAGCCGGTGCCTGCACAGTGGCTCTGGACCCATCCAAGGTAGAGACATCCACAGGTTCCACAGTTGAAACATCTCGTGGCACACCAGAGTACAAAAGGATCTCAGTAGAGGCCTGTAAATCTGAAGTAGCGGGTATCAGGGGCTGCGAAAGTGCCTCACTGTGTACCGGCGAACTGGCGACTGGCATTGGAGAAGCGTCGTCAGCAGCTTTGGACCTAGGCGGCCTATCTTTGCGTTTCAGAATGGCGGTAGTCGGATGGCTTACCGAAGACATATCAGGATAATTGAACCGAGCACCAAAATATTTAGAAGCGAAAATATACCGACGATGGATAGTTTGTGGTTTAAATAAGGCAAAAAACCGACAGCGAGGTACATCATGGTAAGGGCCTAGGCAATGAATACACTACGAATGAAAATCTTTATGAGGTATTTGCTTTCCACAAGTAATGCAGTTATTTACTTTTACTGGCATTGGTTTAGAGCCAGAAGTTGTTTCCCCAATGGGGTACTTAACTTTTAGTTGAAGACTTCGGTTCCGAAACTCGAAAATGAAAATTTCAGGAGTCGGCCGACCGGCACTTGTGAACTGCTTCTGCTTCAGGCACCGCACAGCAAGAAAATCTGATGTAATGGCATCGGCTGCATGTTTTATAGCCCTGACGACCTGATGTCACGGAAGAAGGGACAGCAACTGACACAGGACCCAAGACTTTGTTAATCAGGCCGACTGAGGGCTACTGCAAGCAGATACCCCAAATGTGATGAGTGCAACGGTGAAACACGAAGAACATCCTCCAAACTCTGGACCTCACCCAGTTCGGGTTTGTGAAAGGCAGATCATGCCTTCTGAACCTGATCAACTTCTTTCAGGGCGTCACCAAAGCCGTACACGTGGGTAAGGTGGTTCACACAGCCTATCTTAACCTTGCCAAGGCTTTCAACACCATCCCCCATTCTGGCATTATATCTAAACTCACTAAACTAGGTATGAATCCCTATATCACAAGATGAGTTGCCAAATGGCTCACTGACAGAACCCACACTGTAAAAGTTGCAGACTCCAAATCTGACTTCAAACCAGTGACAAGTGGAGTACTACAGGGTTCAATCCTGGGACCTCTCCTGTTTGGTATCTACTTCTCTGAAGTACAGGGCTAGCACAGAAGGCCTCTGGCTAACGAAGTTCGCAGATGACTGCAAACTAGGAGCCATAGTCGAGTCCCTGATGTGGACATCCTACAGAAGGGCCTCACTGAGACAGATGCCTAGTGTAAAAGGCATGGCCTCAAGCTCAATGCCAAAAAGTGCATTGTCATTCCCTTTGGTAAAAACTCTGTACCCATGAACTACCACATAAACGGCAGTCTACTTAACGACGAATGTGTGATAAGAGACCTTGGGACCCAGGTGGACAGTAATCTCTCCTCTGATACATCACCACAGTAGTCAGGACATCCTTTTATGTGGCACACCTCATCACAAAAGGGTTCTCATCCATGAAAAAAAGAGGTCATTGTTCCCCTCTACTCGGCACTCAGACCCATAATAAGAGTACAACGCCCCTTTTGGAATGTACCGCACAAGACATCTGCAGCAGCTGGAAAGACCACAGAAGTACCTCATAATGAGGATTACTGGCCTCAAACAGATGCCCTACACTGACCATCTCAAAAAACTACAGCTTTACTCTGTAGCATATCACCTACTCCGAGGAGATCTCTGCCTAATATATAAAGCTATGTTAAACCCAGAGCTGTTGGACATGCTACACCTAAAGAAATCCCAATCCCTCCGAGCTACACACTCTAGGGACCTAAACCTGGTCACCACAATAAGCAGGACATGCTGGAGGGATAGATTCCTGTCCCAGAGAATTCCTATACTCTGGAACAAGCAACCCATCTATTGTCAAGCGAAGTTCCTCGTTAGCACTCTTCAAGAAAAATCTTGATGAGTGGATGGGAAATACACCCCAGGGATCACTTCTGTGGCTCTGCTCGACGGGCACAGGAAATTAACTTTCGTGGGTGGCATAAGCCAGGGAACCTTGTTGGGTAACCTTACTTAGGCCCTTGGGCCGATAACCTAGTACCTACCCTATGAACCTATAAATCCATAAGAGAGGACATTTCAGTGTTGTAGAACATTCTGAGACAGCTTTAAGCCTTTTTTGTGATATAAAAAAGTGAAAATAAAAACAAAGGCTGCTATATTGAAAACTATGCACCCAGACATGAACTGATTCAGCAAATCAAATTTTATGTGGATATAAGATCATGTAGGTGTATGGATTAATCATTATTCTGTTAAGGTAGCCAAGTATACATGGGAATAGACTAACAAATGATAATTCAAAATTTAAGATGCTGATAGCTCTTGATTATGAATGCACACAGTAAGATTTAAGCAGAGAAAATATTTTAGTCACTCTAGTTTTATAAGCAAGATAGGTATATTTATCAACCAGAAGATAAGTTGTAGACCACAACTAAGAATTGAAATAACTTATTTGAGAGGAAAAGAGGGTAAGAGTTAAGCCGAATAAGTCTACTGTCCCCACAGACCAAGGAAGAATAGTTTTGTAAAATTTTACCATAACCATGGATGTCCTCCTCTTCCACGTTGCAGTATTCTTACTGTGGGATTTCCCACCTCAGGCGACCAGACGTTGGCTCCTATACAAAAGCTTAAGCCTGGTTGCTGTAGGTGCATGGGACGTCACACATGGGGCCAAAAACCAAGCTGGAGGGATAGGTTCCTGACCCAGAGCCTACCCAGACTCTGGAATAGACTGCCCATACATGTCAAGCGGAGCACCTCTTTGGCCCTCTTCAAAAGGACCCTTGATGATTAGAGGGGTGATAGGAAATTCATCCCAGGGATCACGTCAGTCGCCCTGCTAGACAGGGGTCCAGGGAAGCAAATACTGTGGGAAGAAACAGCCAGGGAATTGTTATGGCTAGGCTTGTATAGGCCCCAAGGGCCGATAGCCTAGTACCAACCTATGACCTTAAATGTGACATGTGCACACAGACCGCAGAACTTGGAAGCCAGATGGACAGTCCCAAAGAGAGTAATAAGTAATTGTCAGCCAGAAGTGTCATATGCTGGCTAGATGCTCTTGGTGGAGGGTAGAGCTTCCTAGTAGCCAAGACTTAATTCAGGGGGAAGGTGTGAGGGATGGAATACTGCAACATGGGAGAGAATGACATCTATGATTATAGTAAGATTTTACACAACTACTCCATGTTCTTCTGTTCCTATGTTGCAGTATTCTTAGATTATACTTATACTTTCCTTTACTATGCTTAAAAGCCTTTTTGGTGTATTTGCTTTAGTTTGGAGATATATATTTTTGTGTTTTTAATTACTTAAATATTTGGCTCCCCATTTGGGGGACACCTGACATCTAGGGCAAGAAAAACTGATGTAATGGCGTCGGCTGCATGTTTTATACCCCTGATGACCTGACGTCATGGAAGAAGGGACAGCAACCAATGCAGGACCCAAGACTTTGTTAATCAGGCAGACTGAGGGGACCCTGCCAGCAGATTACCCAAATGTAATGACTGCAACAGTGAAACACGAAGAACATCGCAATGGTCATGCATACCTTTATGTGGTATCGGACACCCGCAACGGCATCTGCCCTTCTTAGCTGACATCGGCTAATAGTAAATACAGCTTACATAAGCTCAAGCAAAAAGAATGGAAAGGTTTCCCCAACGGGGTATTTAATTTTTAGAAGTCTTCGAGTGTAGGAGCAAAGTGAACGATGTGACGTCATCTTCTGCTGAAAAGTTCTGAGGTCTGTGCGTGTAGACATCCAATTTAAGGCCCCTGGTTTATGGCCCTATGTGTGAAGTCCCACGCACCTACAGCAACCAGGCTTAACCTTTTGTATAAGAGCTGATGTCTGGTCACCCGAGGTGGAAAATCCCACAATAAGAATACTGCAACAGGAATAGAAGGACATCATTGTGGTTTACGACAACCTGCTTTTAAAAGATACTTAGAACAACGCAGTTAAAACTTATATACATAATACAAGCAGAAAGTTAAATATCTAAGTGAAAAGGATGATGAGAAAATGGGGAGGGTAGTTTGAAAAGTAGAGAGAAAGTATGACTTTTGATGCAAGCCATTGAGAACAAAAACCAAATCGGGTTTATGAAAAGTATGCCAATTACTAAGCCAACACAGGAATACAGAAAACAAATGTTATCCAATAGGGATGACTGCAATTACGGGTACATAAAAAAGGCTACAAATGGCTAGAATTTACTAGACAAAATTAGCAATAGAACCAATGTACTGGGAGCAAAATAACTAGGGAGGGAAAGGTAAAGGGGGGGGTGAAATTAAGCAGAAGTTGAGACAGATAACAGTACAGGCAAACAGATAAGAAGTGGTGAATGTTGTGACAGACTAGCTATTGTGTAGTTTTTAGTTGAGCCAAGCACAGAAGCTGCTGTTAAAATGGTTACTTAGGACACATAAAATATTTCATGGCAACTATAAAAATCAATCACAGGAGTTTAGGAGAACAGAATGCTTAATGCAGTTTACAAAAGAACAATGGGAAGACACCTGTATGAGTTTTAAGTGTGCAATTAAGTCCCAAAGGTTTAGGATTTCGGCATGGAAGTGTTTGCATACATATTTTATACACAAAATAGTCTTGGAGAATTTTTCCTCGGGTAGAAAGCAAATTCTGTAGGTGTGATGTGCAAGATGCAAGCAACTGAAAAAGTTAAGGGAATCTAACAACTTGGCAGATAAAGTACTCTTAGAAATGTTGGGGGTGCAAACGGCTGTCATTAAGGAAATTCGTTTTTGAACTGGGGCACAGGATTTGAATTGAATTGACATAGTAATGCTACTGGATGACAAAAACACAACTACTGGAAAATGGAAATCCTAATCCAAACCAAATGCAACTGGTACAGTGAATATTGTACAGGAGATAAATGATAAATGGAATCTCTGGGAGCAATACATGCAGAGTAATGTCCAGGAGGAGAAGGAATGAGGTTAAAAGGAAAGCAGAAATTGAGCAATTTATGCAATACTGGTATGAATTAAAATAATTATTTGTTTTCTATTAATGTATTTTTCTTCTTGTCAATCTTTAAAATGGGATGAATCAAAGTTGTTAAACTATATGCTGTTTTCACTTGAAGAAACAGACAAAAATGAAAATAGTCATAAATCTACCTTCGTTTTGAACATGATCTCTTCTTTCTGGAGTGTGATGGGGATCTGGAACGAGACCTTTTTCTTTTTTCACTGCTCTTTGTCTCTACAAAAAACATTAAGAACTTTTACAAAACTTAAAAATGAGGAATACCACACAGAAAGGCAGTATGATATAAGCAAAAACAGACTAGTTTGTGATATAATATTAAAAAATAAGACAAGGTTGCAGCTTCCACAATCAACGTTCTTAATCTTGACATGATGCTACTAAAAGCTCTACAGTACAGGCAAAAGGCTTCTAGAAGTAGCGTTTCAGATTGGCCCCAGATGACTCTTGCCATCAGCAAATAGTGTGCATACTTGCGTATTTCCTGACGGTAGAAACCTAAATGGCTGAAAAGCAATAGCAGGATTTCATGATAGCAGCCAGTATGTGGGGCTGTGTACATTTGCAAGCTCTGAGGCTCCTTTACACTGGTGTCTAAGTCAGCAAACTGACAGGTTACTTTTCCAGCTTTGTAGGATGTACTTCTTTGTTAGAACAATGCCTGCAGATCTGCTTAAGCACAACGATTTAAAAATATACACACCACTCAAAACTGCTACTTTCTCACTCACTTTATTTCACAAATGTTCTTTATTGAACTTTTTACTTGTTATCCCTACTTAGCATTGGTGTAGTGCAGATTAAATTCTATCTTGTAGACTTTATTTTAAAATAGGATAAACTAAGGAACATTCATTTTACTTCGGTCTCTCTTCTACACTGAAAGCTGTCCTATTAGCTTGTGGCCAGATGCAAGTGATTTGTCTCAGCAACATCCAAGGTTTGACGCAAGCACATCAGGCAGTGGAAATTTCTAGCACATAAAACACAGTTCTCAAATTTTTTTCAGGGCACTTAGATGCATCACAAAATTACTTTGTAGCAATTTTTTTAATTAACTGAGTTATAATTCAAACATTTTAATGGTATATTTTGGGTATTCTCATTTTAAATTTAAAAATACTTTTTACTGTAAGCTAAGCTGGGAGCTGTTATTTCTTTAACGTGCTGTTCCCTAAAGGGTAGTCTTGTAAGTTATTGTTTAATCTTAAAGTGTATTAGCCAAAATTCTTCCAAGTGCAAAATATAAAGTCTGGATCAGCACTGATCATTCATTTATCCAACTCGTACATTCTCTATTCCTATAAGCCAAAATATAACACACCAATTACGTTTTCTGCTCAACACATCCCCTTCATTTAACAGATGGCATTTTTGGCTCCAATAGCTATTTTTAAAATTGGTGTTCCCTGTGTGACTGGTGGCTCACGTTGACTTACTCTGTCACAAACTGCAGTTGGAACATTTCAACCTCAGTTTCCTTTAACACTTCAAACTCTGGGTGTAATAATTTCTGATATAAAAAGAAAATCACAGCTTATTCTTTTCTCTCATTGTACATACCATGCTGAAAGTATTCCCTTAAATTCTTTATCTCTGCAATAATGACAAACATCAAATCAGACTACTATCTGCACTAAGTGTTCATTACTGTGATGTTTTATTGTCTGTTTTGCACACATACCTCAGGGCTAAAATGACAGAGTCAGACAGCTGGTTACCTTAGGTGATATTCTATCAACTCTTCTCCAATGCACAACCTGGGAAGTCCAGTTTTGGCTCAGATAATTTCAATTGCTTTTAGTACACCGCAATTTCAGTTCACTTTGTGGCTTTTGACTTTTTTGAACAACTACACTGAACACCTACCTTTACAAACAAATGCTCTCTCTGGAATGGTAAAAAGTTATGTACTCACCATAACGTTCCATCTGAGTAGTTCTACTTCATTTGTCTTCAACCTGTGGGTCCTTGGATTCACATCGGATCAGACATAGCCGCATTTTCCAGCTATGGCTCAGAGCGCCATGCTCTTCCCCTTACCCATAATGCCCAGTCTCCCTTCTCCCTTCAGATAGAGTTTGCTGCCCAACAGGTATCAGACACCCGACCCAATGACACCTTATCCTCCAACTCAAACAATACAAAAGAACGTTAGCCCTGACAGAACCAAAGATCCCAACAATAACTGTCCGGTACAAATAACATGTCATATCCCAAGGTTAGGGGGGGAAAGAGGGGTGGAACGGTTGAAGACAAATGAAGTAGAACTACTCAGATGGAACGTTATGGTGAGTACATAACTTCTTTATCTGAAGTAGTTTACTTCATTTGTTCTTCAACCTGTGGGACAGAATCACCAGCTACCTAACTCTTGGGATGCCCTCATAGAAGGATATTCCAGAGCACCGCCGAGCCAAACGATGCTCTACTCCTAGAGACCAAATCCAGTTTATAATGAGAAATAAAGGTGTGAGATGAGGCCCAAGAAGCAGCTGAACAAATATCATCCAAAGAGGTCCTAGTCCAAAAGCCGCAGCCATAGATCGGGTCGAATCAGCCTTCACTTTTCCTGGAAGAGACAAACTTCTGAGTAAGCCCGGCCAATGCACTGTGAAATCCAGTGAGCAACAGTCACTTTTGAGACTGGTTTACCTAAGAAGGGCTTGGCATATGACACACAAAGCTGATCAGACTTGTGGAAAGGTATAGAACTGTGCAGATCAAACATCAACTGTCTATGTACGTCCAGTAAATGTAATTTGTATTGCCCTTTGTTCTGGTAGTCCAGAAAAAATACTGGTAAATAAATAATCTGATTAATATCGACTTCCAAAGCTACCTTGAGAAGGAAGGACGGGTTAGTGCGTAGCGACACTATTTCTGAAACATCACGTAAGGGACTTTGACAGAAAGAGCTTGAAGCTCAGACACCCTTCTAGCAGACGTGATGGCAACCAAGAAGGCAGTTTTGCGGGTCAAAAATTATAGATCCACAGAAGCTGCAGGCTCAAAGGGAGGAGAAACCAATGCCTGCAACAACAAAGTGAGGTCCCACAGAGGAATCGGGTCCTAAACTGGGGGTCTGAGAAGAAAAGCACCTTTGAGAAAAGTTTTAAAACGTTTAGAAGAAGCCATGTTTACCCCAAAATGAAAATTAGAAATGACGGCTAGTTGGACTTTCACCATTAAGGAACTAGCGCCCTGATGAAAAATGTTAGCTAGAAAATCTAAAACCGACAAAAGCAGTGGAGTGAAAGGATCCAAAGACCTCTGAATGGCCCATATAGAAAAACGTTCCTGTTTACTGCGATAAACTTTTCTGGTGGACGATTTATGAGTCACCACCAGAATGGATTTGACAGGAGATGACAGACCGCGAGCCCTAAGAATCACGGGAACCGGAGCAGCCAAGCAGTGAGCTTCAGACTGTCCAGATCCAAGGTCCATGGTGGGAACTAGAGACCTGAGCAAGGGAAACCAAACCTGTCAAGGCCAGAATGGGGAGATGAGGATCACAGCGACTCCCAGCCTTCAAGCTTACTGTAGAAACTTCGACATGAGGGAAAAAGGAGGATATGCATAAAGAAGCCCGGAAGGCCAAGCATGAATCAGAGCATCTCTGGGCACTTCCCCTAACAGGGGGTTCAGATCGAAAAACTCGCTGCATTTCGCGTTGGAAGGAGATGAGAAGAGATTGCAGCAAGGACAACCCCACTCTAGGAAGATCGGTTCCACTACTGAAGGCTTCAGAGACCACTCATAAGGCATCAGGATAGATCTGCTGAGCTTGTCCACTAGAATGTTGGACCATCCTGGGATGTGCGTTGCCACCAGAAAATGGCCGGTGGAGATTGCCCATTCCCACACACTCATGGTCTCTCGACATAAAAGATAAGATCTGGTTCACCCTTGTTTGTTGATAAACCAGACCACTGACATATTGTCCGTCTGAATTGCAATCATTCCCAGAGGAAGATAAGCATGGAGGGCCTGCAACGCAAGAACCACCACTCATCTCTAGAACACTGATGTGAAGATAGGTCTCAGAAGGGAACCACGTGCCTTGGACTGTCCTTCCTGAGCAGTGCCCCCCCCCCCCCAGCCTAGAAGGGAGGTGTTTGTGGACGACGTGGTTTGGGGTAAAGGAGGTTGAAAAGGACGCCCCTGAAAAAGATCTAGGGACTGAATCCACCATCAAACGGAGTCACTGCATGCTTTTGAAATTCTCACTGGAAAAGACAATGGAAGGTCTAACAGTGACCAATGAGCCACCAGTGTCCACTGCAGTACCCTCATATGAAGGCACACCATAGGAAGAAGACTTATCGTGGCCGCCATAGAACCTAGAGCCTAACACTGCTGTGGCTGTTGGTAAATGAGTCAGAAGAATGTGCAAGACATGTAACCTCAAGCTGCGTATCCTGTCTGAAGTGAGGAACACCTTCGATTGTATTGTGTCCAGCCGTACCCCCAATGAAACCTAAAATCTGAGCCGGGTGAAGAGCAGACGATCATATTGATCATAATGCCCAACTTGCTGGCTAGCTGAAGGAAGGAGTTCCTGGCCTGACAATAGATGCTCTGAGGGGGCAGTAAAGAGCCAATCCTCCAGGTACGGAAAGACCTGAATGCCCTGAATCCTCAGGTGAGCCAATACTACTGCCATTACCTTGGTAAACACCCGGGGAGCTGTGATGAGACCAAAGGTGAGGGCTCGAAATTGGTAATGATTGGCTCCCAGCCGGAAGCGAAGGAACCACCGGGAGCACTTGTCCAGCTTGATGTGACAGTACGTGTCCTGGAGGTCGATTGAGCACATGCAGTCTCTGGCCTGCAGATAAGGCAGGAAAGACTGAATCGTAACCATCCAGACTTTTGTACTGGTTACTGACAGGTTCAATTTAGACAGATCCAATATTGGTCTGAAGTCCCATATCTTTTTTGGCACTAAACCTGGAATAAACCCTGGAGCTGGACTGGTCTGGGGGGACCAGTTGGATGACTTGTTTTCTTAGCAGTGAGTCTACCTGCACTGCTGCTTCCTCCTGCTGCGTGGGTGGGACAGTCGGGAGGGCTTTGATGGATGGGGGAAGATCCTTGAAGGGGACGAAATATCCTCTAGATATGACTCACAGCACCCACTGATCTGTAGTGATGGACTTTCATGCTAGTGGGTGAAGTGACAAGCGACCCCCGACTGCATCCAGAGATGGACAGCTGGGCAAACCCTCAGGGCTGGTGTCCGGGTTTATCCGAGAAAGGTTCACGGGACCTGAAATTCATAGGATCCCCTCTGCCTCTAGGGCGGCTTCTATCATATCCTCCTCTGCCTCTGGGGAAAGGAGAGTCCTGAGCATCCCGGGAAAATGCTTGAGACTTGCGGAACCACATCATCTTCTGGCCTCACTGGTTCCTGGAAAAGGACCTTTGAGGCAGTCAGAATTAGATCCTGACAGCAGGCAGTGTCTTCCCGTCCTTCTCTCTGGATGAAACTCTCTCTGACCGTCTTCCCAAAAAGGGAAGAACCATCATAACAGGCATTGATAAATGACGCCTTGAAGGGTTCTGAGAACTGACATAAGCGGAGCCAGGCGTGGTGCCGGATGGCAATGCCAGACCCCGCCACCAGTGTGGCTCCCTCCATGGCATGGGAGAGCAAACATATAGACGAGTTGGCTACAGATTTTAGGGTGGCCATTCGTACATTGTCTTGTCCTCTGCTGACATGGACCCTGGAGTCAACTCTGTGACTTCCTTGACCAGATCTCTCTGGAGTCGAATAATGTGCGCCATGTAGTTCAGCGCCCTCACAGAGAAGGTTACTGAAGCATAAACTCACTTCCCAAAATGATCCAACGTTCTCGACTCTCGGTCAGGCGGATAGACTGCGGAACTTACGAGTGCATGGCTCATCCTATCCCAAACAGAACTAAGACGCTACCCTCCAAAAAAAGGAAGCTAATCTGGTGGCCCCCTGTCATAAACTAACAGAAGAAAGAAACTGTTGCAAAACAGAGTAAAATCCCATGAGTGGAGGAGGTCCCTGGTCAGCCTCAGTAAGAAGCCGAGATCCCTTATAAGATCCTCCAAAGCTAGCTACGAAAACAAAATCATCACTGATTGTAAGTGCAACCACAAAGCATTCTATAGCTATGTCAAGAATCTCAATGGCAACACCCAGATCTGCTCTGAGTTACAGCACAACGGCACGAAAATTACAGAACCAATTGATATTGCCAACATCCTAGCAGATGGTGTCAGTGCTAACCTTACCCCCCTCTCACCCCCTAAAGGGCCCATATCTATACAGGAAGAATGCAGAGTCCCTGTAATCACATCTATGCAGGTAAAAGCTGCACTCTCTAAAACCAAAAACACAGCATCCATAGGTTTTACACGAACTTCAGAATGAAATGGCACCCCACCTAAGCACCATGTTCAACCAGTCTCACGTCAGGCTATGTGCCCACGGAATGGCACACAGCAACAGTTATTCCACTCCATAAAGGGGGAGCCACCACTGATACTGGGAACTATCACCCTATTAGCCTGACGAGCCTGGTCTGCAAGGCCATGGAACTCAAACAAAGACAATGGTAACCGCCAAACTCTGGACCCCATCCAGTGCGGGTTTGTAAAAGGCAGATCATGCCTCCTGAACCTGATCGACTTTTTTGAGGCAGTCACCAAAGCCGTAGATGAGGATAAGGTGGCTCACACAGCCTATCTTGACCTCGCCAAGGCTTTTGACACCATCCCCCACTCTGGAATTATAGCTAAACTAGGTATCAATCCCTATGTCACAAGATGGGTTGGCAACTGGCTCGATGACAGAACCCACACTGTAAAAGTTGCAGACTCCAAATCTGACCAAACCAGTGACAAGTAAAGTAACACAGGGTTCAGTCCTGGGACCTCTCCTGTTTGGTATCTACTTCTCTGAAATACAGGCCAACACAGAAGGCCTCTGGCTAACGAAGTTCGCAGATGACTGCAAACTAGGAGCCATAGTTGAGTCCCCAAATGATGTGGCCAAAGTACAGAAGGGCCTCACTGTGACAGATGCCTTGTGTCAGAGGAATGGCCTCAAGTGCAATGCCAAAAAGTGCACTGTCATCCCCTTTGGTAAAAACTCTGTACCCATGAACTACCACATAAACAGCAGTCTACTTAACACCGAATTTGTGATAAGAGACCTTGGGACCCAGGTGGACAGTAGTCTCTCCTTTGATAATCACATCGCCACAGTAGTTAGAAAATTCTTGTGTGTGTGGCACACCATCACAAAAGGGTTCTCATCGAGGAAAAAAAAGAGGTCATTGTTCCCCACTATTCGCCACTCATTAGACCCATTACAGAGTACAACGCCCCTTTTGGAATGTACCTCACAAGACATCTGCAGCAGCTGGAAAGCCACAGAAGTTACCTCACAAAGAGGATTACTGGCCTCTAACAGATGCCCTACACTGACCGTCTCAAAAACTTCCAGCTTTACTCTGTAGCATATCGCCTACTCCAAGGAGATCTCTGCCTAACATATAAAGCTACGTTAAACCCAGAGCTGTTGGACATAATACACCTAAAAAAATCCCAATCCCTCTGAGCTACACTCTCTAGGGACCTAAACCTTGTCACCACAATAAAGAGGACATGCTGGAGGGATAGATTCCTGTCCCAGAGACTTCCTATACTCAGGAAGATGCTACCCATCTATGTCAAGCAAAGTTACTCATTAGCACGCAAGAAAAATCTTGGAGTGGATGGGAAATAGGAAATGCACCCCAGGGATAATTTCTGTGGCTCGGCTCGACAAGGGCACAGGAAATTACCTTTCTTGGGTGGCGTAAGCCAGGGAACCTTGTTGGCTAGGCTTACTTAGGTCCTTGGGCCAATAGCCTAGTAACTACCTATGAACTCTCCTGGGAGAGTTCCTTATTGGTGGCCGCCACTGCCAGCATAGCATCTACAGGTGACCCCTTATGCTAGTGTAACTTGTATGCGGGAGGGCTAAGAATCTTGTCTGGGTGCTTGGGTATTGGCTCTACAGTGTCCGGCTCCTTCCACTCCCTAGATATCATAAAATCCAAAAGTGGATCAGCAGGAGGGGACAGCGAAGAGGTAAGATGGGCCCGAGCTGAATGCCTCCAGAAACAGACTCATCAAAGGTTGGTTTTGGGGCAGACCACCCCCCTCTATGGCGGAGGATCTTCATGATGTCTCCAAAGGAGACATCCCCGGGGGGTGATTTTGGGGAACCCTCCCCTTCATCCAGGTCCGTGTCTTCGGTGAGGCACTCTGGAGGAGAGTCCAAGTGCCTCCTTTTACACATATGCTTGCGAGGGGGGGGCTACCTGGGGCGGTGTCGCAAGTTGGTTGTTCCAAGGCCAGAACGTCCTGGGGCACTATGACTATGGGCTGTCCCTGACGAGAGCAAGATGGTCGAACCTGCAGTCAAGGCCGGGGGGGGGGTCTGGATTGATTCTAAAGACGAAATAATCAGAGGCCTCGACCCTGTGAGAACCCACTTCACCACATCAAATGCAGAGGGGGAAGGGACCTCCTGGGCTGAACTAGCAGAAGTTGCTCCCCCCTGATCCGACCGGGGAGTCAGAGCCATGCCTCTAGGAGCAGAGATGCCGAGGGGAATGCCTTTCTCTGACAAGCTTGGAGCAGAGAGCACTCCCTTGGATCCGACTCAGAGGCTACTACTCCGAGAGCTCGGATCAGATCTAGTCAGATCTGACACACTTAAGGCACTGGCCGGCATCGAGGTACAAGGTACCATCGGCGCTGACCCCTCGACTCCAACCATCCTCGGATCCAACAACTCTGAAACTGCAGGTTGGATCAGAGGAGGAGTGATAGGTCTAAATACTGGCTGGAAGATGCCCACTCCGGTGGAAGAAGGCTCTGGCAAGACCCCCATCTGGATTTGAGTGCAGATAAACCTCCACATCATTTTGTCCATCTCTGCTTTGGATAGGCTCCATGTAGAGCGGGAGAATGCTGCCAAAGTGGGCTGGGAAAGCCGGTGGGGAGAGGACCTAGGGGGCGACCGGCTAACCTGAACCTCGGGCTCAGGGGAGCACCTAGGGGACCTGAGCCGAGATGTCACTGGCCTGGAAACAGGCTTAACCTTTGGCGGGAGGCAGGCCTTTGACAAAGCAATCAGGGGAGTGCTTGTGAGGCCGGTCCTTCTTGGCTTTATCCCCTTCCCTGGGCCTCTTGGCAGGAGGATGAGTCCCAGAGGCCATGGAAGGGGAAGATGAAGCAGCAGCCGCTGCTTTCTTAGCAGGGTAAGGTGGGACCTCAGCCCAAGCAGAGAAGGGCAACAGGCCCTAAACGATCAATTTGTCCCACCTGTCCTTAAGTGCTCTGGGATTAAACCCAGCACAAATACGATAGGGGGACTGGAGGTGATCCATCCCAGACAAACCATGCACAGCGTGTGGCCATCCACCGGGGAAAGCTTATGGCCACTCACTGTGCATCTTTTGAAACCTGGCTTCAGGGTGTCCGCCATGCCTCAGCCGGCCCCCACACACACACGCATGCACCACGTGGAGAAAGAAGAGAGGAGGAAATATAGTAAAGTCTAATTAGCTACGGAGAACCCTGGGAAGGTATAGATAGGTTAGAAGTATAACACAGAGATAGAAAATGCCAAAAAAAGGTAAATAATTACTGATAAAAACACTACTATCTCAATGGAGCTCGGACCACACTTCTTCCTCTCAGGCGGTAAATGAGATCTGAAGGGAGAAGGGAGACAGGGGGCATTATAGGTACGGGGAGGAGCATTGAGCTCGGAGCCGTAGCTGGAAAATGTGGCTATTTCGGATCCATTGTGGATCCGAGGACCCAGAGATTGAAGAACAAATTAAGTAAACTTCAGATTACATTTTTAAACCACAGCTGGCTGCCTTACACAGTCAGTGCTTTTGCATCCCCTCTCTCCCATTCACCTGAAGTTTTATGCAGCTTTCTTTCAGACCACTAACTGCTGTTGATACATTTCAACCTTAGATTATTCTGCAGCTTTGAACTCAAGACAGTACACTTTCTGGCAGAGGTACATCAAGGTTGGTTCATATCTTAGGCAATTTGGCACCCCACGTCACTTTGAATTTGAGGACAATTAAAGAGACTTCCCAAAACTGAGGACCAAAACCTGTTCAGGATATCCATAAGTAAAAACTCAGTATGCATCAATGTTGTATCAAACACTTCTGCTACATTTACTCATTAATGATCACAATTCTGCAGTCTATTATGAATGCAATAAAGAAGTTATGTACTTACCATAATGTTCTATCTGTGTTGTCAATCTTTATTTATCCTTGACAGTTGGGGGACACTGTTCCGATCCTCGGAACTGGCTCAGCAGTTACACAGCTTACATCAGCCAAAAACTCTCACGGTAAGACACTATCCACAATACCCCTCTCCATATTACCTCAGACAGAGTTTGCAGCTACACAGAAAGACAGAAAAATATGTATATCGAATTGAAGAGACTATGTCCAAGGTCAAACCTGATAAAGTTAACAGGACAAGCATCCGATCCTCCAAAAAGTCTGCAGGAGGTAGGAGGGTGAGGTGCCAAGAATAAATGAAGATCGACAACACAGATGCAACTTTGTGGTAAGTACATAACGTCTTTATCTATTGTCAAACTTCATTTATCCTTGATAGTTGGGACAGTCTCTCCAGCTACTTTAGATCTTGGGTGGCCTTATGGAAGGATATCCCTGAGAATCACAGAGCCAAAGGATGCTCTTCTCCTGGAGACCAGATCAAATTAATGAGTGATAAAGGTATTTGGAGTGGCCCATGTTGCTGCTGCACATATTTCATCCATGGAAGCCTTGTAATGGAAAATGGCAGATAGTACAGTTTTGTACCTACCATAAATGTAGATGTCCGATAGATATGCAACTGCAGTCATAACATATGGGTTGTCCTGCCTCAGGCAGCCCTCTGTCGGTCGAATTCCAAAGTCTGGGTCCGGCGTCGGCTGGTGTCACCTCCTCTCAGACGTCACAACGGCTGGAGTATAAAGGCATCGGCCGACGCCATCTTCTTCAGTGTTTCTTGCCCCAGATGCCAGGTGCCCTCCTAGGAAGGCTAAATTTGGTGAATGGATAAAAATAATTCCAAACATGCACAACAGTAATAAACAGATACACCATAGGAGATACCCCCAGCTAATAGGAAAAGGGGTAGGGACCCATAAAGAAAGTTACAGAGAGGTAGGAGGGTGGGAAAATCCGACTGCAGTTGCATATCTATCGGACATCTACATTTATGGTAGGTACAAAACTGCACTATGTCCTTCAAGAATGCAACTGCAGTCATAACATATGGGTTGAATACCATAGCCAAGCTGGGGGTGGATGGAACTATGAGAAGGATGGTGTAGCTAAAATCCCCTGCAGGACTGCCGAAGCAAAGCCTGCTCGGGATCTGGAGTATAAGGGCAGGTTGTAGTGCTTGGTAAATGTATGCACGGAGCTCCATGTAGCAGCCTCTAAAATGTCCTTTGTTGCCACTCCTCTTAGGAAAGCTGTGGATGTGGCTATAGCTCTGGTGGAATGTGGCCTAATATTGGCTGGCACACCTTTTCCATGGAAAGAATAGCAGAATGTGATGCAGTGTCCAATCCATTTTGAAATTGTTTGGAGATTGCTTTTCCTTGTACTCCAGCAGCATAGGCTACAAACACAGTTGGCCAGACTTTCTGGTGGCCTTAGTTCTGTCCAAGTAGTAGCGTAGTTGCCTGTGTATGTCCAAAGTATGCAGTAGTTTTTCCCCCTTATTTTGAGGATTGGGGAAGAAAGTAGGCAGGTGAATGGCTTGATTTAGAGACACCCTGGAAATCACTTTTGGCATGAATGTAGGATTGGTTCTTAGAGAAACTCTGTCTTGATGAAAAATGAGGAAGGGAGGCACTGCCATGAGTGCCTGTATCTCCGAAACTCTTCTTGCAGAGGTGACTGCCAATAAGACCACCGTTTTCCATGATAGAAATTGCATTTCTGAAGTTGCTGCTGGCTCAAATGGAGGAAGAGTTAATTTTTCCAACACGAAATTGAGGTCCCATGCAGGTACTGGCTGTTTTCTGGGAGGTTTGATATTCTTTACCCCTCTTAGAAACTGTCTTATCAGAGGATGTGAAAACACTGGAGGGTCACAGTTGTATTTTGCTGAGATTGCTGAGGCGTGAATCTTTATAGAAGAGTATGAGAGTCCAGTATGCAACATTTCTGCCAAGTATTCTAATATCTGAGGTATACTCAGTAATGTTGTGTCCTGACCCCTGTTGGCATTCCAGATGCTGAATCTCTTCCACTTGGCTGAATAGGTTTTTCTGGTGGAAGGTCTGCGTGCTTCCAGCAAGATCTCTTGAACTGTTTTGGAAAGAGAGATAGTTGGAGGAGTCATGGTAGTCTCCAGGCTGTCAGATGCAATGTTTTCAGGTCTTGATGTACAGTCCTGTAATTGTGTTGTTTTAGGAGCAGGGGCCATAGGGTCAGAGGCCATGGTTTGGTCCGAGTTATGCTCAATAGCAATGGGTACCAGTGTTGCCTTGGCCAGTCTGGAGCTATCAAAATGCCTGTTGGTTGTTCTGCTTTTATCTTCAGTATCACCTTGGTCAGCAGAGGCAGAGGAGGGAATGCATACATTTTTGGAGAATTCCAGCTGAATGAGAGAGCATCCGTTTTCCAGGCTAGAGGATGGCGAGTCCTTGTGCAGAACTTTTCCAGGTGATGATTTAAGTGGGAAGCAAAAAGATCTACGTCCGGTCTTCTCCAAGTCTTTGTCAGTTCAGAGAAAATGTGAGGGTGCAGCATCCATTTGTGTGGATCCATGAAATTTCTGCTCAGCTTGTCCGCCAGTACATTGTCCTTGCCTGGCACAAACTGGGATTGTAAATGTATCTTCAGGCTCAGGGATTTTTCCCAGGGAAGCATTGTTAGTCTGCAGAGGGGATAAGAATGAGTGCCTCCCTGCTTGTTTATATACCACATGACAGTGGTGTTGTCTGTCCTTATTAGCAAATGTCCTTGTTGTAGTGATTTTTCGAAAGTCTCGATTGCATGTATCGCTGCCAACATCTCCTTTTGGTTTATGTGCAGATGTCTTTCCTTTGGAGTCCATAGACCTTGAATGCATCTGCCCTCCATGTGCGCCCCCCATCCATGGTCTGAGGCGTCTGTTGTAATCATTTGACCTGCTTGAGGTCTGTTGAAAGACATGCCTTTGTTTAGCTGACTGGCTTGAGCCCACCACAAAAATTCCTTTTGCAGACATGGAATAAGTGGAATCACGTCCTCTAGGCTTTGGCTGTGTTGAGACCATAAGTTTTTTAAATGCCATTGCAGCTTTCTCATATGAAGTCTTGCCAAAGGTATCAGAAGAATGCAAGATGCCATGAACCCCAGGGCCTGCAGGATTTTCCTTGCAGTCAGCTGGGAGAGTTTTGCTAGGCCTTTGAAGTACTCTGGTAAATGCTGTTGTTTTTCCTCTGTGAGGTAGGCCATTTGGTTTTCGGTGTCCAGTTTGGCTCCTAGGAAGATAATCTGTTGGGATGGCAGTAGTCTTGACTTCTGAATGTTGACTGTGTATCCCAAGGCCTGCAGTAGATGCATGACATAGTCCAAGTTTTCTTTTAAGGTTTGTTTGTTGTCTGCTTGTATGAGGCAGTCGTCCAGGTAGGGGTATATTTGAATCCCCTGGAGTCTGCAGTGTGCCACTACTGATGCCAGGCATTTCGTGAACACTCTGGGCGCAGTAGATAAGCCAAACGGCAATGCTGAGAATTGATAATGCTCTGTCCCTGCAAGAAATCTGAGGTATCTTCTGCAGCTTTGTCTGATTGGGACATGCAGGTATGCCTCCTTGAGGTCCAGAGTAACCAGTCAAGACCCCTTGCCCAGCATGGGAAGGAGTTGCTGCAGCGTCAGCATTTTGAACTTTGGCACAATGAGAAAAGTATTTAGAGTTGACAAGTCCAGTATGGGTCTCCATTTGTTTTCTTTTCTTGGAACAAGGAACAGTCTTGAATAAAATCCCTGGCCATGTTCCTGAGGAGGAACCCTTTCGATTGCTCTTATACTTAACAGCTTTGTAACTTGAGTGAGTGCCTCTGCCCTTTGATGATGTGGCAGATTTGGCATGCCTTGTTTTATTGGTAATGTATGGAAGTGGAATCTGTAACCCTTGTCTATTAAATCCAGAATCCAGTTGTCCTTGGTTAAGATATGCCAGTTTTGTGAGAATAAGGATAATTTTTCGCCCAAAGGTGCTACTCTTTGAGCCTTTGTAGGCGGTACGAAAGTCAAGTGATTGTGATTGTCCTTGTGGTGCAGCTGAACTGTCTGCGCCACTTCTTTGATTTGGAGGTTGCCATTGGCGGCCCCTGTAGGATCCTCGGTATTGCCCTCCACCTCGGGCACGTCTGCTTTTTCCCCTTTGAAACTGGTCAGAGCCTGGGAAGGACCAATTCTTTGAGGGCCAGTTTCTGCTGAATCTGGGTGGCTGAACCTGAAGGAAATCCTTGACTGTCTGTACTGACTTTGCTTTTTCCTCTATGGATTTCAACACATCTTGTGCATTAGCACCAAAAAGCTTCTGTTTTTCCAGAGGTGCATCCAGTAACTTTACTTTAACATGGTCAGGCAAAGGCTGATCTTTTAACCAAGCGTGTCTACGTATCACAGCCCCAGTCATAGCTGCCCTACATGAAGCTTCCAATGCATCATAACCACACTGAAGAAAATGGTTGTTAACCTGCTGAGTGTTATGTATATGATCCTGCAATGCCTTTTTATCAATAGGCTCAGGAGAAGTTAACTTTTTCTGTAAATCATCCAGTAGAAAATCTTGGTACTGAAACATGTGAAAAAGGCAGTTAAGTGACCTCATGGCTAGGGTTGTAGAGGTATAAACTTTTTTACCCCATCTCTCCAGGGACCTTGCTTCCCTGTCCGCTGGCAGTGGGTTTTTGGCAGAGGAGGTAGCCACTCCATTGGGGCCCGGTGAAATAGTTTCTAGATCCACAGAGTGGGCCCTAAAAAGGTGATTGTGAGTGTCAGGGACCCTATAATATCTGTCCGGCTTGACAGGAGCAGGAGGAAGAGAATCAGGGTTAGCACTGGAGTCAGAGAAAACATCATCCAAAACATCCATAACTGGCGGAATAGCCAAAGGTCTATGCTGGGGAAGTATTGAGGAAGGTACGTAGCCTTTTTCTGGAATCAGAGAATTCCTGACCCTGCCATTGGAAATGTTCCCTCATGGAATGCAGGACTTCACCAAATGAGAAATCCTCTGGAGGGGAGGCAGAGGGAATTGATTCCTCAGCATCAGAGTCCTCGTAGGCCTGGAAGGATTCTTCTTGGGTATCAGAATGCTCAGAATCCCCAGAAGCTTCATCTGAAGAGAGGTAGTCAGCCTGCTCAGTTCTGGGCCTTTTCTCTGCAGGTGGCTGAGAACCCCTGTCCGGATGAGGCTGAGACCCCCTGATAAGAGAAATAAGATCTGCAGCAAGAGACATGATCTGCTTATCAGAAGAAGGGGCCTGGGCAGCAGGTTTAGGATGGGCCTTGGCCTGACTGGCGGCCTAAGCACGTGCAAAGGCCTTGATGGACATGGATACAGGAGGCCTAGCAGCTCCACGTGCTGGAGTAACCTTGTCCACAGAAATGGTGTCGGGTAGATCCAGAACTTCGGTTTCCGGAGGAAAATCAACAACCGGCACCGTAGAGATCTCCGAGACCGAAGGTCATGCTAACACTGTCGTCGGCCTGGAGCGGTTGAGTTACCACTTCCGAAGGGACCGGAGCACTAGCGGAGGGCTTAGGAGTAGCATCGGTAGAGGACACGGGCCGAGGATGTCGGTCCCGGTCCTTTCGTTTTTTGGCAGATTGGGTTGTCGGTTGATCCGACGGCATGATATACACAAAAGATTCACCGAAAAAGTCCTCAGCAAATTCTGCCCGGCGCCTGAGAGTGCGCTTATTAAAGCAAGCACAGGCCGAGATGTCGTGGTCTGGGCCCAGGCAAGGAAGGCAGAGAGAATGGAAGTCCTTATGAGGTATTTGTTTACCACAAGACAAACAATTATTAACTTTCTCAATTTGTTCTGACATCGGCTGAGGCAAGAAAAAATGTTCCCCAACGGGGTACTTAGCTTTTAGATGACTTCGGTACTGAGAACACAGGAGCTGACCGACCGGCACTTGCGAACTGCTTCTGCTTCGGGCACCGCGGCAAGAAACACTGAAGAAGATGGCGTCGGCCGATGCCTTTATACTCCAGCCGTTGTGACGTCGGAGACGAGGCGACACCAGCCGACGCCGGACCCAGACTTTGGAATTCGGCTGACCGAGGGCTGCCTGAGGCAGGACAACCCATATGTTATGACTGCAGTTGCATTCTTGAAGGACATGTGGTTACTGCCCCAGAGGAATGCGCTCTCACCGGCAACTGGAGATTCTTTTTATTGTACATGAAAGTAATACAGTCTCTTAATCATCAGTAATACAGTCTCTTAATCACCTTGACAAGGTGACTTTTGAAACAGGTCTCTCACAGAGATGGACTGGAAAAGGTGAAAACTGATCCAATTTTCTGTACTCTAGTCCTGTTGAGGTAGAAAAGTACAGTTGTGTACACTTACCATAAATGTAGAAGTTAGTGTGTATTCACTGTTTCAGTCATCCCATTTGGGTTATCCCTGCCAGGGTAGCCCCTCGCCCAGTTAGAATACCAGAGGCTTAGTATTTCTGCATCAGTTGCTGTTGCTTCAGGATTGACATCAGATTGTCAGTAGTACAAAGTAAGTCAGCCAACACCATTACATCAGTTTTTCTTGCCATGTCAGGAGCCCCCAAGTGGGAGCCAGGTTCTGGTGGAAGAACCCCACCAGTAGAAAGTAAACACCAAAATGTCCCTTGTAAGGCGAGAGAAGAAAGATGAGGGGGATGGAAAAATAGAAACCAGGACTGCAACAGTGAATACACTCGAAGATCTACATTTACGGTAAGTGTACACAACTATACTATGTTCTTCGTGTTTCACTGTTGCAGTCATCACATTTGGGTTGATTCCTAAAACTGAGGAAAAGGGTGGATGCAGACAAGGAGACTAGAAGTTGGCTAGGAAGCCCTGCAAGACTGCACAGGCAAACTCTGCCCTGGATTTGGAGAAGATAGGCAGGTGGTAATGTTTGGTGAAAGTGTGAACAAATGTCAAGGTGGCAGCCTCCAGGGTGTTCCTGGTGGGGAATCCTGTGATGAAAGCTGCGGAGGAACTCTGTGGGAGTGCGTCCTAACCCCCTTAGGGGGAGGCTTTCCATGTTGCCCATAGCAGAAATGGATGCAGTGTGCAATCCATTTGGAAATTGTTTGAATGGAGATGGCTTTGCCCTCTGCCCCTGCAGCAAAGCTGACCAGCAGCTGATCAAACTTTCTGAAGGATTTAGTCCTGTCTAAAATCTGACTTGATTATGCACATCTAGAGCGCGCAGGATTCTCTCCCCCTTGTTCAGTGGGTTAGGGAAAAAGGTGGGCAAATGAATGGATTGGTTGAAAGCCACAATGGACACCACTGTGGGCATGAAGGATGGGTTAGTCCCGAGGGAAATCCTGTCAGCATGGAAGATGATGAAAGGCTCCACAGCACTGAGTGCTTGTAGCTCGGAGACCCTTCTGGCTGAAGTGATGCCCAGAAAGAAAGCTGTCTTCCAGGAGAGAAATTTTAGTTCTGCTGAAGATGCTGGTTCGAAGGGGGGCAGGGTGAGCTTTTCCAACACAAAGTTAAGGTCCCAAGCTGGGCTAGGTGCTATTCTGTGTGGCCTCAAGTTGCTAGCCCCTCTTAGGAATTGTTTGATGAGAGGGTGTGAGAAAAAGGGCTGCTCAGTGGGGAAATGAGCAGAGATAGCAGAGACATGAATTTTAACACAGGAAAAAGAGAGAACACTGTGTAGCAGGTCAGCTAAGTAATCCAGGAGGAGAGGGAGGGAGGGCTGTGCCGTATCGACACCCTTAGACTGAATCCAGGAGTAGAACCTTTTCCATTTGTCAGCATAAGACTTTCTAGTGCTAGGACATCTGGCCTCACGTATAACATCTAGAACCTCTTTACTGAGGTTGGCAGACTGATAAGTGGTAAGGGAATAAGCCACGCTGCCAAATTGGGGATGCATGAATTCTCTTTCCCTATGTGTCTGGAGGGTTGGGGTCTGAGTGAGATGCCCTGGTGGCAGTGGAGACCGGCTGCGCAGCAGTGAGTACCAGTGCTGGCGAGTCCAGTCTGGAGCAATAAGAATTGTCCATGGTTTTTCCTCCCTTATTTTGAGCAGTACCCTGGGGATGAGAAGTAGTGGAGAAAAGGCATAGACAGACAGACTGACCCAAGGGAAGGGCATCCAATTTCCAAGCCATGCAGTGATACTCCCTGATGCAGAACTTTCTAAGCTGATGGTTGGTGTATGAGGCAAAGATGTTGACCTTCGGGGTACCCCATTTCTGAATTATTAGGGTGAAGGTTCTTTTGTCTAGCCAGAAGACTTCTGCTTAATTGGTCTGCCAGAGAGTTTAGAAAACCTGACCGGAATTGTGCTTACAGGTGCAGTTGCATGGCAGAGGCTGTGTGGCAAATGGTCATGGCCAGTCTGCATAGAAGCTAGGAGTCCCCCCCCCCCCATGCTTGTTGATATACCACATCACAGTGGTGTTGTCTGTTTTGATCTGGACAGCCCCTGGGGAGAGAAGGGGCTTGTGAGCTGTCAAGGCGTGTTGGACAGCTATCATCTCTTACTGGCTGATGTGCAGATGGATTGGCTGTGGGCTCCACTGGTGCTGTATGCATCTGCCATCCAGGTGTGCAACCCAGGCATAGTATGATAAATCTGTGGTGAGGGTCAGGGCAGCAAGGAGTGGTGAGAAAGGTAGTTACTTGTTGTGGGAGCATGCTGCTGCTCACCAAAAAAAATCTTTTCTGAGGCATGGTAGCATGGGAATAAGAGTTTCCAGGTTTTGAGAGTGTTGGCACCAAAGGTTTTTTAGGTATCACTGAAGTTTCCTCATACGCAGTCTGGCATATGGAATGAGTAGAATGCAAGATGCCATGAATCCCAGAGCTTGCAGGATTTTCCTTGCAGATAAATGGGGTCTGTTGGCTAGTTGAGAGAAGGCTGTCAGGTAAGTTTGCTTCTCTGGTGTAAGGAATGCCATCTGGGATGCTGTGTCCAGGCTTGCTCCCAGGAATATAATCCTTTGGCTGGGTACTTGTTTGGATTTCCTTTCATTAACAGTGTTCACAAGGGAGGTCAGTAGGGACTTTACAAAGGGACT